>NC_064649.1:167117526-167397526 GCF_023864345.2 Schistocerca serialis cubense
GTTCCCGGGCATTTTGATATAGATCGCTCTTTAACCGTGGGGAACAGTTAATCTTATGGTGGCGCACCAAATGTGTTACCATTTTTTTTTTTTTAATATAAACTTTGTCAACACACTCTGAAAGGAACATATACTACAATGAAGAGCCGTCCATGGAGATTTGTTCTAACTCAGCACATGCTCATTATGTCCACCATTTCGTTTCCTGACTTCCTTCAAACGAACACTGAAGTTAGTGATTACCCTACGACACATGTCTTCCGTAATTTCACTGCAAGCTTGAAGAATAAGTCTTCTGACCTCCATTAAATCACGTGGACGTTTCGGGAATTTTTTTTCCTTTAGGTACCCCCAAAGAAAAGTCACATGAATTGCACTATTGGGAGGCCAATTTGGTCCGTCGTTGAACCGACGTGGAAACCTGAGTGAAATGATCCGCATGTCGAAATGCTCGCGTGAAAACTCCAACACAATGTTTGCAGTATGTGCCCTTCCTCCATCTTGCATGAACCACTGCGTGTTGAAGGGCAAGGTAGTAGCAAGAAGCTGTGGAATGGAGCTATTGCGAAGCATACTCAAATAACGCTCGCTGTTCAGTTTCTTCAAAGAAAAAGGGTCCAATAAGTCCGTGACTGGAAATTGCTGCCTACATTGTGATCCTCGGAGCATAATGTTGTCATTCATGAAGTGCTTGTGGGTTTTCAGTGACCCAAAAGCGTACATATTGCTTTTTAACCACCGTCTAAATGAAAATGCGGCTCGTCTGAAAACCAAACGTTGTTGAGTGTTTCTTCCCTATCCTCCGCGCACTGAGCAAACAGCAGTCTCTGCTGCTCGTGTTCTTCAGTGAGCTTCTGTGCACAGATCATGTTGTATGGGTACATATGGAGGTCACTTCTGGATATTCCCAATAGCACTGCTGCCTTTCTACACGATTTCCCGGGACTTCTCTGTACAGCAACTCGTCCCGCTTCCATATTCTCCGGCGAACAAACAGACTTAGGCCGAGCTCGCTTCGTTTCCAATACTGTTCCTTCCTGTACAAATTTATCGTACAACCTGTGGACGGTCTTCTTGCAAGGGACCCATCGTGTGTTGAACTGTTGTCGAAAACGCCTCTGAGTCACAACAAGGCTTTTCGTTTCATGAAAAAGTAACACAATTGCCGATCGTTGCTGTGTCGTCAGTCTTCCATTGTCAGTCATTGCTGCTTACTAGTCTCCTAGCGGCAGTATCGTGAATTACACGTTATTTCGTAACTCATTTGTTTTTCCAAGCTCTGCTGGTACTGCTGTAGAGATCCCAGCGGGATATCTAATGTGCGTCGTAAATTGTGAAAGAAACAATTGGTAACACATTTCGTGCGCCACCCTGTAGTATTTTTTGGGTATGCGTTCCTAAGTCATTACCATTGCAATACAAAGTATGCTGGAGGAAAAGAAAAGAGTGGAGAACTACTTTGGGCCCAGTTACGTCACCGCGAAGAGCGCCCCTTTTTAGCGAACGATGCGCGGGCTGTTGAACGCGTTTTACTGTTTGTCCTTCGTAGCAATAACGTAAATTTTTAGTTATACGGCCGTAATGGCATCGTCAAAACGTATAAATATAATCAGCATTGCATCGTGACATAGATTTAAAATATGGTGTAGAATACGCCACATCGTCCACATCGTCCACATCGTCAACATCGTCCACATCGTCCACATCGTCCACGTGGTGCCACGTGGTGCCACGTGGTGCCAACTAGCTGCTGGGGTACAGTAGCAGCCAGAAACCTGTTTGCCTACGCCCTCCCTAGATGTCGCTACTGTGGTCTTGCTTATATGTAGTCATCTCTTACGCAAAAACATAATCTGATAAAAGCACATTAGATAAAATGCATGTAGCAGGCTTATTAAAATTGATGACTATCATACAAACCAAGTGTGATACATTAAAAGATGAATGCAGTTACCCATGTAAAAGTATTAAAAGAAAATATATGAAGAGTATAGGTTCGACCTTTTTTTAAAGGTGAATTTACGGTCAACAATTAATATAGCGTAATACATTGCCTGTGGCAACCTATAAATTGCTTATGAAAGGTAAGATGCCTATAAGACAGCTGAGAAAGAGACACATCAGTGAACAGCGCTATCTGTTTGGTCGGCCTCTAGGATCTTATGTAGGCGCGCACCGATCGCAAGAACTTAACCAATAGAGAGCTTTACATAGATCGTGACATGTCTCCCACAGAAAACTTTTAAACAACATACAAGCATTCAATAAATAAAATTATATAGTTTGGCTATACATTCCATAAGTGGGTAGGAGATAATCAGTTACAGGATTAGAGCGACTACTGTGCGGAAGTAAGGGAAAAGCCTTCCGTTCTCAACAAAACTCATCAAGTAAGGCTAGGTATAAATACGCGAGGCATTATTTGGTTATCGTAGTATGTTATCAAATAAAGCAAGGTAGGTGTTGGGTACAAGATCGCTTTGTCCATTGAGTACCCTAGTGGGTTCGTGCCTTTTGGCTTTTTTAACTCTTCTCTTTGTCTTCGTGCTCTACCGTTTTGACATGTGCGCGTATGACCTTAGTTGTTTTTGCGCCCTAAAACAAAACAGTGCGCCCTGACAGTCTGCTTTATTTGAGTTCGAGGAGTCTCCTTAATCATTCGTCGGCCGCACGCACAGCCGAGAAACGGAAATTTTGTTCCTCGTAATAAATCAGCGTCGTGGGCGTTGGGGGAAAGGGGGTGGACTTTGTAGCCCTGATTTTCAGAGGAGGCAGGAAGCCAAGGCGTTAGGACGGAGGGACGCGGCGGTGGCTGGCACCGATCCACACGCCCTCGCCGCAGACTGCAGCAGTGGGCCGAGGTTCGCGATCCATTCTCCTTGTGGAGTTGTCTGCTGTCTGCAGTGGAGGGAGTGTCAGTCACTGTGTCCGAGGGGCGAGTGTGCCGCCGTGCGGCCGTGCGCCCTGGGGTGCTGCGTTTGTCCGGTTTGTCGGTGCGTCAGCACGCACTGTCCAGCTCGTCAGCGCATTTTACCGCTCTGGCATGGCGATCGGTGTACACTCACTGAAACCGAGCTTCGGGCCTCGAAACCTCTCCCCACGGCTCGGACGACCTCTTCACGCCCTTCCCGGCGGGAGGAGGTCGTTTCGGCCCGCTTACGGATCGGACATTGCCGGTTCGCCCACCGCCATCTACTGACGGCTGCGCCGGCGCCGTTCTGCCCCTGTGGGCAATTGCTGACGGTCCGCCACATTTTAACGTCCTGTCCGAAGTTTAATGCACTGCGCGTTGATCTCGGCCTGCCGTTTACTCTGGATGCCATTTTAGCGGATGACCCAGGAGCAGCTGCTCGCGTTCTTCGTTTTATCCACTCGACAAACCTGTCTGAGGACATTTGATTATGCTGTTTTCTTTTAATCCCTTGCGTTTTATAGTGTTTTCCTTTTTAGTTGCTGTTTTAACATTGCTCCTCGCAGTGCATTCATATAGTCTGGGTGCTGACAACCACTGTAGTTATGCGCCCTAAAACCACGGAGTGTCCAGCGCGCCTTGCTGAAACTGTGTCCCAGTGCAGCGCAGCGCAGCGGCTCGGAAAATTCCATTCTCACTATTGCGTGTAAGGACCACGAACACGAGGTACGACAAGTTAGGGCTTATTCGGAGGCATATGGATTGGAACAGGAAAGGTGCAAATGGCTCTGAGCACTATGGGACTTAACATCTGAGGTCATCAGTCCCCCAGAACTTAGAACTACTTAAACCTAACTAACCTAAGGACATCACACACATCCATGCCCGAGGCTGGATTCGAACTCGGGACCGCAGCAGCAGCGCGGTACCGGACTGAAGCGCCTAGAACAGGGAAGGAAATTTCACAAGCTGCGACATTGTCGCCAATAAAACAGTGACCCGTATATACAATAAGTTTCCTTTAATTTACGTCTGTGGTCTCAAACGGTTTGTTAACAGATTACCGGTTTCGGTCTATTTAGACCATCAGATCTGCACCAAAAAAGTGGAAAAAAACATAAATACACTCACAGACTGTCTACAGCTGAAACCATCCTGATTTAGGTTTTCCGTGATTTCCCTAAATCGCTTCAGGCAAATGCCGGGATGGTTCCTTTGAAAGGGCACGGCCGATTTCCTTCCCCATCCTTCCCTCACCCGAGCTTGCGCTCCGTCTCTAATGACCTCGTTGTCGACGGGACGTTAAACACTAATATCCTCCTCCTCTACAGCTTAAAAACAATAAGTAGACCGTAATGAAAAGTACTACCGACAAATATATCCATTTGTGCGCTTTAAGTATGAAGAGGCATACCTGTTAAATAAAAACAAAGTCCTAATGTACTGCAGCCATAGGGGCATCGTCAAATGTTACATGGAAAAGCTGCACCAGCATCGTCAGATATTTATAAATAACATAATATGCACGAGTCATGTTGTCAGTAGCACTACTGTTCAAAACAAGCTGCCGTACAGTAGCCACAAGACGTTTGTGTTGTAAGTTCACCAGATGTCGCTGACGTCGGCACACACTAGTTTTCAATAATTAATCGGACAGCGTAAAATAAAGGGAGATAAAATAGTGGAAGCCTGTAATGAGCTTAAAACGAATAAAAGGCATTACAGTAATAAAAAGCGCTGAAGTAGAACGCGACAAAAGTCAGATTGTTAAAAAGAGGAAGAGTTAAGGAACATTAGTTGACACATGCTCAAGTGCCAATATTCTAGATAATGACGTCAGTAATAAACACCTTTGATAGTGCACAGGATAATATTAAACAACATAGAATAAATCGCTAAAGGAGCCACAAATAAAAGAAACCACATTGCTGCACATAATCAGCGCCCTCTGTTATCGCTAACGCCAGAATTCCGCACAGGGGGGAAGCGGTTGGAGGAACGTGGGTCGGCAGAGGGCCCCTCCTACCCTGCGGCACTCCGTTGCAAGCAAAGAATGAAAAAATTCCATAACAGTGCATCACCCACATTATCTAGTTAATGCAGTCTATGAAATGAACAGAGAAGGAACAAGAAAATACTAGTCACGCGTAAAACGTGCGAAAACGAAGTAAATATGTGAGGCTCTCAGTACTAGGTGAAACTGTCGACAAACTGTACAGTATATAACAGAGGCGTTCAGTGATTAAAGTAAAACATTGTCAAACAAAGCAAAGTAGGCATTGGGCACAAAGTCTCTCTCTGGCAGTTGAGCACTTATTTGGTTCTTTCTTTTTTGCTTTATAAATTTCAAACTGCTCTAAAAAATGAGGAGCACGGCCTTTTTCCACTCTGTGGAGAATACGCACACAATTCTCAATGCTCCCTGTGGAATGACCAGTCTCAGATAAATGCTGTCCCAAAGCAGTTTTGTTCCGTGGCTGAGAGTGTTCTTCGAACCTTAATTTAAAAGAGCGGCCTGTTTGACCGATATAATATTAGTCACAGCTACTGCAGTCAATCCTGTATACTCCAGAGCCATCAAATTTTTCATACTTCCCTTTCAGTTTGTTTTATTCGCAGTTTTAGGGTGTTGTTGACCTGAAAGCCACATCTGACATCAGTCTCTTTAAAACATTTTTCTATTTGCAGCGACATTTTGCGGTTAAATTTCATAGGTGTGGTTTTGATTCTATCTTTATCGGTTCTATTTTGTGTGTATGTAATATTTGACGATGCCACTTTGGCTGCAGTACATTAGGACTTTGTTTTTATGAAACAGGTATGCCTCTTCGTATTTAAAGCGCACATATGTAAATTTTGTCAGTACTACTTTTCATTACGGTCTATTTATTGTTTTTAAGCTGTAGACAATCTACGAGTGTATTTATGTTTTTTCCAATTTTTGCTGCAGATCTGATGATGGTCATTATAGACCGAAACCGGTAATTTGTTAACAAAATTTTGTGACCACAGACGTAAATTAAAGGAAACTTGAGGAAAGTAAATGATTGGTAGTAGTACAGGGTACCCTCCGCGACGCGCCGTACGGTGGCTCGCAGAATGTGTATCTAGATACACAGCTGTAGCACGAAGGCCGGTTTCAGTAGAGCCGAAATGTTGGCACAGTTACCAGCGTGACAAGGTTGCACGCCAAAACACTTCCTGAAGGTGACACCGGCCGCGAAAGAGAATCCTCGCGTATTACTCAGTCGCTCTGGTGACTGGCATCAGGCGACCAACGGGACAGAGCCGGGAAAGTGAGACTCGCGCGTTGCTCCCACTGCGGGGAAGGCGGCAACCTCAGACTGGTGTGGCGGGAGGGGCTCTACACAGTTACCCAGCTGGAATGAGATTTTTCACTCTGCAGCGGAGTGTGCGCTGATATGAAACTTAATCCTGGCAGATTAAAACTGTGTGCCGGACCGACAGAGCTGGCAGAAGTAAAGCTGTGAGGACGGGGCGTGAGTCGTGCTTGGGTAGCTCAGTTGGTAGAGCACTTGCCCGCGAAAGGCAAAGGCCCCGAGTTCGAGTATCGGTCCGGCACACAGTTTTAATCTGCCAAGAAGTTTGTTACTCAGCTGCAGACACAGATATACTGAAATTGCAACACCACAATAGACAGCAAGCAACAACCAAGAATGGGTCGCGTTGTCGCTTTGGTGTCTTCAGAGGCCCGAAGTGATTTTAAGCTTGACGCCGTACAAGAAAACTTCTACTCCAGATTATGTTTTTACTGCTTTGTTTTCTTCCATTTTAAGCACGTACCACAGTTTCATCGCTGTTTATACGGATGCGTCCCAGCAAGAGAATATCCTCAGTTGTTCCGGTGTTTTCCGTGATAGGGTTTTCAAAGTGCGTTTTCCGGAACACTTTACAGATTATGATGCGGGGTTCTATGGCATTATGATGGCACTGCAGAGGATTCAGACGTCACCTTACGAGGTGTGTTGTCTGTTCCGACTCGCTTAGGCATTGCAATAAATGTGTCCAGTACACCAGGTGATTGAGCTCGTTCACGGCTCCCTACAGTGGCTCCAACGCCGTGGCAAGGAGGTGACCTCTCGCTGGGTGGCCGGCCACATCCGGATGCAGGGGAACGACGTGGGCGACGAAGCGGCCAGGGAGTCGTGCCCGCGTCGTGTTGTCTGTCCGCGTCCCATCCCGTTCCACTCAACCGGCTCATTTTCCGACAGACGCATCGTGCGTCAGTGGGAGGCGGCACGGTTGAAGGGGACAGCAAACAAACTATGACGGCCTCACCATTAGCAGGGGGTTGTGCTTACCAGGCTGCGTATCGGACATTGCCCTCTAACGCACATCACTCTGTGAGGTTTGTGGTGTACCGCTTTCAGTTCAGCATATTTTGGCAACGTGTGTCTTACATTACTGATATCAGGGCAGCGCCCAGTCTCGACGCAGATCTGCCCACCATCTTCACCGATACAAATTGGTGGGCAAAGGAGGCAGACATTAATGCATTATAAACTGCCCCGCATGTGGGGACAGCCTTCATCCCCACCCATGACATCGGCTTGCTGACTTTTCGTCAGGGCGCTGATGACCATGATGTCGAGCGTCCCTCACCTAAAATCATCATCATCATCACAAAAGATAGCATGTAAGCAACTTACGCATTGTCGTTACACAGTACGCGATACTGTAAAACAGTATAACGGCACGGGTATCCGCAGGAAAATTAACATTGTCTGTTAGATTAGTTGTGGACGAATTGTATGCAACAGTATGAAATCCAGTAAACCGACAAATGCAGTAAAGAGGTACGAATTTGTTGTGAGTACTACACTATGTCGCAACACGTCAACGATTCATGTGGTGGAGAGCGGAGTTCTATACAGCGTGTTACAAAAAGGTACGGCCAAACGTTCAGGAAACATTCCTCACACACAAAGAAAGAAAATATGTTATGTGGACATGTGTCCGAAAACGCTTACTTTCCATGTTAGAGCTCATTTTATTACTTCTCTTCAAATCACATTAATCATGGAATGGAAACACACAGCAACAGAACGTACCTGCGTGACTTCAAACACTTTGTTACAGGAAATGTTCGAAATGTCCTCCGTTAGAGAGGATACATGCATCCACCCTCCGTCGCACGGAATCCCTGATGCGCTGATGCAGCCCTGCAGAATGGCGTATTGTATCACAGCCGTCCACAATACGAGCACGAAGAGTCTCTACATTTGGTACCGGGGTTGCGTAGACAAGAGCTTTCAAATGCCCCCGTAAATGAAAGTCAAGAGGGTTGAGGTCAGGAGAGCGTGGAGGCCACGGAATTGGTCCGCCTCTACCAATCCATCCGTCACCGAATCTGTTGTTGAGAAGCGTACGAACACTTCGACTGAAATGAGCAGGAGCTCCATCGTGCATTAACCACATGTTGTGTCGTACTTGTAAAGGCACATGTTCTAGCAGCACAGGTAGAGTATCCCGTATGAAATCGTGATAACGTGCTCCGTTGAGCGTAGGTGGAAGAACATAAAGACATCACCAACAATGCCTGCCCAAACGTTCACAGAAAATCTGTGTTGATGACGTGATTGCACAATTGCGTGCGGATTCTCGTCAGCCCACACTTGTTGATTGTGAAAATTTACAATTTGATCACGTTGGAAGCAACGCTTACAAGTGGCCGCAACAATACTGTGTGGAAGTGTTACTACACAGAGCTGTCACCTCTGGCAGCTGAGCCTGGATGACATGTGCTGGTTCGTGATTGCACGCTGCTTCAACTCTAACCACAGTTGTACACTCTTAGTGGTCACGGCTCAGTGGGCAGGTGTTTCCACAGGTGAGAGGCGTACAGAACGTGCTGCCCGCGGCAACAGCCGAACACCCTCCGTATCGAGGTAGGCCGCGACAGCGTGTGTTCTTGCGTTATCTTGTTGAAAGATAACGCCACAGGGACCTTTACAATAAGACACAGCCACGAGCCTCAATCCCCCAGGAGCTCTGCGAGTTTCTGACAATGTGAAATGGAGGTGACAGCGTATACCACCACGCGTATGTCGGTCGTGAATGAAATGTGGGAAAAGTTCGTTCTGCTCCGAACTTCGACACACGGATACCTCCGTCGTGATGCTCTACAAATAGAGCCGGAACTCGTCCGAGAAGACAATTTGGTGCCAATGCTGTGTCCTTTGTTAGGCGGATCACAGTTGGCGCCAGTCTCTCTTCGATCCTGCATCAGAGGAAGCCACGGCGATTGCTGGCGGTCCGGGCTGCACCGGGCGTCGTGGCGCCGTCTCCTGGCTGAAAGTGCGATGCTGCACGGCGCAGACTGTAGACCTCGTGAAGCCATCGATTCCGTAGTTGCCTGACAGAGGTGGGACCCCTACCGACGCAATGTCGTGGAACGCTAAATCTCACAAGGATACGTCCCTGGCGGTGTGTTAGACTTCTCGAAGCCAAACATACAGTGATGTAGGTGAAGATCCCAGCTATCGCATCCTGAAGCCATTCACCCTCGTGGGCCCGCGTATGCGAGTAATCGACGAAAAAATTTTCGGAATTTTATGACGTCAAAAAAGTCGTATTACACGGGCTGGTTCCGTGGTGTAGTGGGTAGAATAACTGCATTCACATACAGGAGGTTGCGGGTTCGAATCTCATCAAGGGCAATTTTTTTTAATTTTTCAACCTTTATCGGAATGTTTTTGACCGTAATTTTTAAATGTATTTTTATTTCTATTCACACGTTTTATTCACCGTTTCAACTTTTTTGTGTGTTACATTTTTCTTTATATTATTCTTTTTACAATCGCAATTTTTGTGAATATGAATTTCATGATATTTATGTGCTATAATATTCAGTTATTAGAAAATTCCCATCTGTTAGTTAAAAAACAAAGGACGAAATAATCTATTTATATTACTGTGCAATGATATGAAAAATATATTTTTCGTTGCCAGATATGCAATTTTTTTGCGAGGCAGTCGTTATATAAACTTTTAAAACATAACCTGAAAACCTGTTGCACTGTGGACAAAATAACGCAGATAAAGATTTCAATGAAAGGAGGATTAATAAGTAAACGGACATTGAAGCAACATGAGAAGTAGTTACAATGAACGCAATAATGTGTACGGAAAAACAAGGTGATGAAACAAAAGAAATTAAATTGAAATTAATACATAAAATTAATTAAAAAGACATGAACAAAGACTTCAAGGAAGATAAATGGCAGCAAATGAAGTTGATAGTATGATGAAAATGATATGTCGAAGGAATGGAAATAAAAAAAATACATTTAAACCAAGTAACTGAACAAAAATGATGATCAAAGCCGTTTCGATACAGATTTAAAAATAAGTGTCTCTGTACCTGACTATATTCAAACCAACAACCTCCTGCACTTGAAGCTATTATCCTAACCAATGTCCCTCGCTATCAGACTCTTTAAGGTAACTTTTTTTACGCTGTTGAGTGTCACAAAAATGCCGAAATTTTTTTTGTCAGTCTCAAAAAGGGCAGTCGCAAAAAAGGGCAGCTCGTTTTGTATTATCACGTAATAGGGGAGAGAGTGTGGCAGATATGATACGCGAGTTGGGATGGAAGTCATTAAAGCAAAGACGTTTTTCGTCGCGGCGAGATCTATTTACGAAATTTCAGTCACCAACTTTCTCTTCCGAATGCGAAAATATTTTGTTGAGCCCAGCCTACATAGGTAGGAATGATCATAAAAATAAAATAAGAGAAATCAGAGCTCGAACAGAAAGGTTTAGGTGTTGGTTTTTCCCGCGCGCTGTTCGGGAGTGGAATGGTAGAGAGATATTATGATTTTGGTTCAATGAACCCTCTGCCAAGCACTTAAATGTGAATTGCAGAGTAATCATGTAGATGTACTCTTAAACGAGGACCTATCAGGGTGAATGGCTGCCGTGCGAGGTAGCTGGGGTGTAACAGTGTACACGGTTTCAGAGTGTCGATCCCGTCGCTGGGGGCGCCTCCTTGTCAGTATGCAGAGGCGGCCTGCCTGCCTGCCGCTGCCTGTCTCCGGCACGAGTTGATGCGCACTTCTCATTCTTATACCAGACTTACCAGATTTTCCGTCAAGCAACCCACATTCAGATGCTACGACAGCACTATGGAAAGTTCTCGGAATGGAATAGAAAGAAACGACTTGCCTCAGTGAAACGTTTTTATTTTTCAATGCAATATCCTCCTACACTATTTCACTTGGTCCACCGATGTTCCAGCGCCTTGATCCCATCTCGAAAATTACATTCTCCCCGTCTGCAACTTCGAGTGAGATTTCTTCATGTGAAGATAGTCTCCGTCCACAGAAAAATTTTGAACGTGGGGAAGAGATGAAAGTTTGACGGGGCTACATCTAGCGAATAAATCTTAGTTCACGTGTTTTTGTATTGGGAATGATGCCTGTGTGTGGACGTCCATTGTCTTGATAAAGATAACTTTGTTTCGTGCCAAACTGGCCTTTTTACGCGTGTATTTTACTGTAGTTAATCCAGTAGGTTAGTGTAGTAATGTCCCATAATTGTTCGACAAGTGGGGAGCATCCCAGAAAACTGGCGCCACGCTCGTAGCGGGCGGCCGGCTTGTCTTTGCTTGGCCGGCCTGGGTGCCCGAGCGGTTCTAGACGCTGCAGTCTGGAACCGCGCGACCGCTACGGCCGCAGGTTCTAATCCTCCCACGGGCATGGATGTGTGTGATGTTCTTAGGTTAGTTAGGTTTAAGTAGTTCTAAGTTCTAGGGGACTGATGACCTTAGACGTTAAGTCCCATAGTGCTCAGAGCCATTTGAACCCCCCAGGGGGTCCACAACTTTTTTGTGGATACGTGCGTAGCGAGCACAGGACCCCGAGCTAATGTGGCCCTCCTTCCTTTCCGGGCTGCATACTTTCCTTTTCCGCATCCTTCCCTATCCCCCATATTCGCCCCCCCCCCTCCCCTCACCTCTGGCTCTTTCCTTCCCTTTCTCCCCCTCTGGGAGTATGGTTTGTGCCTACGTCCGGAGACGGACGCTCGTAAATGTACCGCATTCTTCGCCTTCCCTGCTTGTATGTCTTCATCCTTCCTTTGTCCTTCTCTTTTCCCTATCTCTTCTCTTTACCCTTTTCTCCGCTGTGGCGTTTGAGACCTCTCCTCTTTCCTTTCCTTGTTTTTCCCTTTCTCTTTCTTCCTCCCTGTGCGTGTCTGAAGGCTGACCCACGCATTTTTGTGCGTAGCCGGTGACGGGGTAACGCGTAATTCCCCGCCCCGGGTAGACATGTAGGACACGTACGTACCCCCTGGTAACGGCCAGGCCCAGGGAGGGGTGATTACCCGAGCTGATACCTTCCGAAAGTGCCGATTGGTCCCTCCATCCGTTTGTCGGGAGGTGTGACCTGAGGTGTGAACAATCACCTAAGGCGGGTGTGCCCTCGGTGAGGGCCCCCACAAGGGAGGAGCGCGCCATCGGAGACGCCGGTAATCATGGGGGATTCTTCCGCAATGGTTTCTTCACCTTCCACTATGTCTGCTCACAAACGTAAGTTCACTGAGTCTCAGCCACAGACGGTTCTTCCATCGTTGCCACAGTTCCTTGTTGTTTCTCGGTCTGACGAAGGTCACGACTTTTCCACGGTCAACCCTTTCATTATTCAGAAAGGTGTCGACGCAATTGCAGGTCCTGTAAAGTCTTGTTCCGGATTACGGAATGGCACCTTGTTGTTCGAAACAGTCAGTGCCCTCCAGGCACAAAAATTGCTGCGTACTTCACTTCTCCAGACCTTCCCTGTCCGGGTGGAACCACACCATACTTTAAATTCCTCGCGTGGAGTCGTTTATACACGCTCCCTCGATGGATTGTCTGACGACGAAATTCAGCACTACCTGTCTGACCAGGGCGTAACGGCTGTTCATAGGGTTATGAAAAGGGTTGACTCGAACATCACTCCAACCCGCACTGTCTTCTTGACATTTGACAAAGTTCAACTCCCATCGAAAATCAAAGCAGACTATGAGATAATTTCCGTTTGCCCTTATGTCCCAAACCCTACGCGTTGCTATCGGCGTCAGAGGTTCAATCACACCAGCCAGTCCTGTTCCAATCCGGCCAAATGTGTTACGTGTGGCAGGGATGCCCATGAGGGTGCTTGTCCACCTCCATCCCCTCGCTGCATCAACTGTATGGGTGACCACGCTGCTTCCTCTCGAGATTGCCCCATTTTTAAAGACGAAAAGCTCATCCAGGAAATAAGAGTGAAGGAAAAGGTGTCGACCTTTGCTGCTCGAAAGTTACTCGCCAGTCGACAGCCCACCATGCCTCAGAAAGGAAAATACAGCACTGTCCTTGCTTCTCCTCGGCCAACAAAGGAGGTGGCCACGCAGACTTGCGACCTCACCTTTAGTGCCACGGTCGTCAGATCGGCCAGCGCAAAGATCGCCCGTTCAACCTCACCACTTTCGCCTGCCCACTCTACGGTTCACCCTTCATCGGGTTCTGCTAAATCTCGAACCCACAAGTCAGACGCCAAGTCTTCAAAAAAAGAGCATACTCGTGAAGATTTTTTACGTACCCCAACTTCACAACCATCGGTTCCTCCTTCATCTAAACATCATATTTCCAAGAAGGCTAATAAGAAACCCAGTTCATCTCCTTCTCCGCCAAGGCATGTCTCGTCTACAGCACCACCTGGCGGAAATCGCCCTCGGCCGTCTTCTGTGTCGCCGAGGCGCACTGCTGGCGGCCGATCAACCGGCCGATCGCTGGTGGCAGGAGCTGCTCCTGACCAACCTATGGATCAGGATCTTCTGCCTTCGGCTGAATGCCATTCCCTGCTGTCGGTCGCAAGCTCAGAGCAGTCGTTGAGTTGACAGCGACCTTGGTCACATTCCTCCATTTTCTGTTCACCCTATGTCCATTGTCCACTGGAATATCCGCGGCATTCAAGCCAATCGGGATGAATTGTCGATCCTCTTACGATCCTACTCGCTGGTCATCTTCTGTCTTCAGGAAACAAAGCTGCGTCCCCATGACCACTTTGTTCTCCCCCATTTTCAGTCCGTCCGATTTGATCTCCCCTCTGTTGAAGGCACTCCAGCCCATGGAGGACTCATGATTCTTCTCCATGATACTCTCCATTATCACCCAATCCCCTTAAACAGTTCCTTCCAAGCTGTCGCTGTCAGTCTTTCCCTTCTGGATATACTTTTTCTCTTTGTACTGTATACATTCCATCGTCCACACCAATGGCACGAGCTGATCTCCTTCATCTTCTTCCACCCCCCTATTTCCTGGTTGGGGACTTCAATGCCCACCACCCGCTTTGGGGATCTCCACATCCTTGTCCACGTGGCTCACTATTGCTAGACGTCTTCCACCAAGCGGATCTAGTTTGCCTTAACACTGGGGTCCCTACATTTTTGTCAGCCTCCACGACAAATTTCTCATGTGGACCTTTCGATCGGTACTGTTCCGCTAGCTCGGCGCTTCGAATGGTTCGCCCTTGATGATACACACTCGAGTGACCACTTTCCATGTGTCCTTAGACTGCAGCTTCAACTGCCCTACATGCGCCCACGACGCTGGAAGTTTGCCCAAGCCGATTGGACACTTTTTTCGTCTCTAGCGACATTCGATGACCGTCACTTTCCCAGCTTCGACGATGAGGTCACACATACTACCGACGTTATTCTTACAGCTGCGGAACGTTCAATACCACGCACCTCCGAATTGCCCCGGCGCCCCCCAGTTCCTTGGTGGAACGAGGCATGCCATGACGCAATACGTGAGCGGCGACGTGCTCTTCGCATTTTCCGCCACCATCCTACTTTGGCCAACTGTATCCGCTATAAGCAGTTCCGTGCGCGATGCCGTCGCGTCATCCGCGATAGCAAGAAGGCAAACCGGAAATTCTTTATTAGCTCATTTAACATCTTCACTCCCTCCTCGGAAGTTTGGAGTCGGATTCGACGGTTATCAGGCGCGCCTAGTTCCTCCCCGGTCTCTGGGCTCACTGTCGCGCATGACACATTAGTGGACCCCGTCGCAATTTCTAACTCCTTGGGTGAACACTTTGCTGAGATTTCGAGTTCTTCAAATTACCCGCCATCGTTTCTCCCGAAGAAACGTGCAGCGGAAGTGCAACCTCTTGCTTTCTTCTCTCAAAATCGCGAAAGCTATAATACTGTTTTCTCCATGCGGGAACTCCAACATGCACTCTCTTCTTCTCGCTCCTCCGCCCCAGGACCGGATGGTATCCACATCCAAATGTTGCTGCATTTATCAACCCATAGTCTGCGTTACCTCCTTCGCCTTTATAATCGAATTTGGACCGACAGTACTTTTCCCAGACGATGGCGGGAAGCTATCGTCGTTCCTGTTCCGAAACCTGGAAAGGACAAACATCTTCCCTCTAGCTATCGCCCCATTTCTCTCACGAGTAGTGTATGTAAGGTTTTGGAGCGTATGGTGAATTGCCGTTTAGCTTGGTGGCTGGAGTCCCGCAGTCTTTGTACACCTGCCCAATACGGTTTCCGAAAGCATCGTTCTGCAGTTGACCATCTTGTTTCTCTCTCCACTTATATCATGAACAATTTTCTCCGGAAACGCCAAACAGTACCAATATTTTTTGATCTGGAGAGAGCATACGATACCTGTTGGAGGACAGGCATCCTCCGCACACTGTTCTCTTGGGGCTTACGAGGTCGGCTGCCCTTTTTCTTCGCGAATTTATGGCAGAGCGCACATTTAGGGTGCGGGTGAACACTACTCTCTCCCGTACTTTCTCCCAAGAAAACGGGGTACCCCAGAGCTCCGTGCTGAGTGTTGTACTGTTTGCCATTGCCATCAATCCAATTATGGATTGTCACCTTCCTGATGTCTCGGGCTCCCTCTTTGTGGACGATTTTGCGATCTACTACAGCTCTCAACGGACCAGCCTTCTTGAACGACATCTTCAAGGATGTCTCGATCGCCTCCACTCGTGGAGCGTCGAAACCGGCTTCCGGTTCTCACCCAGTAAGACCGTTTGTGTTAATTTTTGGCGACGTAAGGAGTTTCTTCCGCCCTCCTTACATCTAGGTCCTGTCAACATTCCGTTTTCCAACGTCGTTAAATTCTTGGGTCTTATGTATGACAGAAAACTATGCTGGTCCTCCCACGTTTCCTATCTTTCGGCTCGCTGTCTGCGATCGCTCAACACCCTCCGTGTCCTGAATGGTACCTCCTGGGGAGCGGACAGAGTGGTCCTACTCCGCCTCTATCGCGCCTTAGTGCGCTCGAAATTGGACTATGGAAGCATAGTTTACTCCTCTGCTCGGCCGTCTATTCTTCGTCGCCTCGACTCTATCCACCATCGTGGATTACGTTTAGTGTCTGGAGCTTTTTACACCAGCCCTGTGGAAAGCCTTTATGCTGAGACTGCTGAACCTCCGCTGTCCAATCGGCGAGCAGTCCTTCTGAGTCGTTATGCTAGCCATCTGTCTTCCATACCTGCTAATCCAGCCCATGACATTTTTTTCGACGCCTCCTTTGATGTAGGATATGCAGGCCGCCCCCTCCTCCCTACTACCACCGGGAGTCCGCTTCCGTCACCTGCTCCATTCTCTTTCCTTCCGCTTTCCTAAAACCTTCTTGACAACTTGGGGTACAGCACCGTCTTGGCTCCATCCCCGGATCTGCCTGCTCCGTGACCTTTGTCAATTTCCCAAGGATGGTACCCCTTCACTTGTTCATCGTCGGGCATTTGCTGCTCTATGTGCACAAATGAAGGAAGCCACATTTATTTACACTGATGGCTCGAAAACATCGTTAGGTGTAGGGAGTGCCTATATTGTTGGCGACACCCCAAATCAATTTCTGCTTCCCGACCAGTGTTCGGTTTATACTGCGGAGCTTTACGCTGTTCTCCAGGCTGTCCACTACATCCGCCGCCATCAGCGGATACAGTATGTTATCTGCTCAGATTCTCTCAGCTCTCTCCTCAGTTTCCAAGCTCTTTACCCTGTGCACCCTCTGGTCCACCAGACATCATGTGCTTACAAGAACCCTATAACAGAAACGGGCAACTGATATGTCTACCAAAACATGCTACCACAATAACAGGCAGCAATGACTGTAAGGCTGCAATAGTAATTCTAAATAGAACTTATAACATAGTTAAGGTAACACAGTTATGCAATCAACACTTGGTTACCATAGAGATAACTAACGGGAACGTCACATGGGTTATTGCATCCATGTACGCCCAATACAGCCATCAAATACAGCCGTATGCAGACTACATCAGAGACCTAGTAATGTATGCCAGAGGCAAAAAATTAGTGATAAGTGCTGACATTAATTCCAGATCGACCCTCTGGAACTCAGACAGAACAGATGACAGAGGACGCATAATCACCGATCTAATACAAGAAACACAACTACATGTAATGAATACGGAAGGACCTATACCAACATATGCAGGGTTCGATGGTACGAGCAGTAATATCGACTTCACGCTAGCAAATAATGCAGCAATGGCATACGTAACAAACTGGACTGTACACGACAACATAAGCAGTAGTGATCATAATGTCATAACATACACACTAACTCACACTCAGAACACAATGACCAAATCACACACCAGACACTTGCTGTTGCACAAAGCAGACTGGAACAAATTAACGGAAATTATACAACGACACGATCTACAAAACATCAATGGAAGTATCGATTATAGAGCACACAAGTTAACACAGGTGATACAACATGCACAAAACACATCAATACCGACAGCAAAGAACACAAATTGCTCACCAGTACCATGGACCAACGAACTTACGAGACTCAAACAAGACGCAAGACGCAAACGAAAATTATATCAAAGGGCGATAGCAGATAGGGACCGACGAATAAGACTTGAAGCATATAGGCATGCACAAGACTTATACAGACAGACCCTATACAACACGCGTAGACAACAATGGGAGCTATTTGTAACAACACAAACAGAGCAAATACAAAATATTGACAGAGAAGATAAAAACCCCACTAGTTCTGGGAACGCTAAGGCAGGATGACGGCACGATGACGAGGGGATGGAGGAATACAGCGGAGTTTCTGCTGTATAAACTGCTCCCTGACGACGTTATCGATACAGACACACAATATCATGCAACACTAAGAGGAAACCTACACACACCATACAACACTGCAACTGTCACCTGTCCTTTTGCGCAAGAAGAGGTTGCGCTAGCAATCTCAGAGCTCAAAAACAAAAAAGCACCTGGACCAGATGGTATCCACTCGGAAACACTGAAAAAACTAGCACCACAGATCACCCCGTTCCTAACAACGTTACTGAATGATGCCTTACGGCTGGGCAGGGTACCTACAGTATGGAAAACCTCCAAAGCAGTCATTATTAAGAAATCAGCGGACAGGGATCCTTCAGATCCAAAGACTTACAGGCCAATATGCCTAATAAACACCCTAGCAAAGATTCAGGATAAGCTACTGTGTAAGCGCCTGCAAACACACAGAGCTCTCAGGGGTATGAGCCAACACCAGTTCGGCTTCAGAGCTGGCAGATCAATAGATGATGCCTTCAGCCAGGCCCTGCACATAGTTAACACCACAAAACAGAAATACGCCATGGCAATAATGATTGACATTGCCGGAACATTTGATAATCTTTGGTGGCCAGCACTGTTTCAGAGGCTAAGAAATCTGGAGGTACCGCAATCACTGTACAACAGTTTTCTGGACTACTGTAAAGACCGAGTAGTCGAATGGCAGATGGACAGCCGGAAAGTAATTAAAAGAATTACCAAAGGCTGTCCTCAAGGGTCGATCTGCGGCCCCATCTTCTGGGACATAACAATCGAACCCCTCCTACAACTTCTGGATGGGGATGACAGGTCAGACGGAATTGTCGCCTACGCAGATGACCTATTAGTTGTAGTCACTGCAAACAACAGAGCCCAGTCAGAAGAGAAAGCCAGTGGATTACTACAAACAATTACTCAGTGGTGTCACAACAACAAACTCAGGATAGCCGAAAACAAAACAACATACACTTTACTGAAAGGATCACTCCAAAGGAATCCTTCGGTTAAAATTGGGGACACAAACATCAAACGAGCACGCATTACGCGCTATCTTGGGGTACACATAGATGAAAAATTGAATTTCCACGAACACATAAGGCTAACAACAGACAAAGCAGAAAAAATACTCCACAAACTGGTGAGGCTAAATTCAAAACAGTACAGACTACATCTACCAGTCATACGTACATATCACTGTGCGCTCTTCGAATCAGTACTCAGCTTTGCAGCTAGCACGTGGGCACATAGACTGAACGTGGTCACCAACAAAGCATCCGTCAGACGAGGGCAGAGAAGTGTCCTACTTAGGCTATCTGGAGCCTTCGGTACACCTCAGCAGATGCACTGTGTGTGGTGCTCGGAATATGCCCCATAGATATCACGATCAAATACAGAGCTGCAAGGTACTGGTTAAAGGTGGGGAGACTAGATAAGGTACACACAATAACCGGTGTGCCCATAGAGACGATACGTCACCTTAAAAGTTGGCGTTTGGATACATGGCAAGGTGAGTGGGATGTAAGTGATAAGGGACGTAGACTGCACAACTTCCTCCCTGACATAAGGGAGCGGTTGAGAATGAGACATATCGATCCCAGCCGCGGTATGGTACATTTCTTAACCGGGCACGGACCTTATCCCACGCACTTAAACCGCGTGAGTCTGAGGCAGACACCTACATGCACATGCGGGGAAGAAGGTTCCCCAGAACACACTTTTTCTGCGGGCAATACGCTAACAATAGACATACACTACACTTAGATTACACAGATACAGACATAGATATATACACAGCAATAAAAGACGAAGAACAATGGGCACAATTAAACGCACTGACAAACAGTATTTAAAAAACAACACATGAAGAGTATATGCGGACACGACGTCACAGACATGCCTATGTGCAGCGTAACAGAAATCTCCAGAGGATGGACAGCGATACCCACAGTGACAGCGAGAATAGTGACAATGAGGAGGAACAGGAGGAGGAAGCTGAGACGTGACAGTAAATAAGCAAATTGCTGGCAATCTAGCCAAGAAAACACCAAATGCTGTACATGGATGCGCACCTAATGTAGTTAATACATAGGATTAGTAACAAATAGGATAAGAAACATTATTTCTCTTATAATAACCATTGTGTGTGTGTGTGTGTGTGTGTGTGTGTGTGTGTGTGTGTGACTGGCGGTCAACGGCTCGATGAAACCATTCCGAGGTATTCACCGTCAGTCACACTCGCTGATGGTACTAACAAATCTCTCATCTATCCTATCTTCTTTTTATATTCTTCTTAAAAACAACAAAATTTTATTTATATTTCAACCTCAAATTATTGTTATTTTGAATCATTCTTTGTAAATTTTGTAGATAAAGCAAAAGAAAAGAAAACTGTAAAAAGATGAAAAACGAAAATTGTAAGATGTACGATCTGTTTTAAACATCAGGTAACCGGTCTATAATTTGGCAATAAATAAATAAATCTGGTCCACCGGATTCAGGACTGTCTGCGCTTGCTCCACCTGGGGGGCGTCTCGGTGGCGTTCCTCTGGCTCCCGGGACACGTTGTTATCGGTGGAAATGAGGCGGCCGATATTGCGGCCAAGGCTGCAGTCTCTCTTCTTCGGCCAGCTATTCAATCGATTCCCTTCGCCGATCTACGGAGCGTTTTATGTCGTCGTGTTGTTCTTTTATGGCACGCACATTGGTCGACACTTCCCCATAATAAATTGCGGAACGTGAAAGCTCTTCCCTGTGCTTGGACTTCTTCCTCCCGAACGCGTCGTCGGGAGCAGGTAATTTTAACTAGACTCCGGATAGGGCACTGTCTTGTTAGCCATCGACATCTTTTAAGCGGCGATCCTCCCCCACTCTGTCCCCATTGCTCTCAGCTGTGGACGGTAAGACACCTTGTAATTGAGTGCCCCTATTTTACTCCGTTATGCGCCCGTCTACAGCTGTCGCCTGATATATCGTCCATTTTAGCAGATGACACGCGCTTGGCCGATCGCGTTCTCGAGTTCATTAGTGCCAGTGAAATGACGTCAGTCATTTGAAGCTTTTTTTGGGGACAACCAACCCCTTTCTGTAGTGGATTTTTAAGCCTTCCTTCTGCTTTTAGTTTCTCCAATTTTTTGAGTTTCGTTCCCATTGCTGCTTGTTTCCATTTTCGGTTTTTACAGTTTCCTAAGTCACGGACCGGGCGCTAATGACCATAGCAGTTTTGCGCCCTAAAACCAAAACAAACAAAAAAAGAGCCATTTGAACAATTTTTTGTCTTTGCTTTTCTTGCTGGTGATGAATCGGCATGTTTCCACTGCTTTGACTGTTATTTTCTTTCTGTGGGCTACAGTAGTGGACACAAGTATCAGATGTGGCCACAAACCGGCGCAAAAAAAATCTTGTTACTTGCTGTGAAAACGACGCAAACATTTTGCGGACAATTCCACTGTGATGAGTTTCTGATCCATAGTTAAGAGCTGCGGCACCCATCAAGCGGATAATTTTCTTGTATCAAGTGCGTGGGCATCCCAAGGAATGAACTGGCTGACAGTTTGATAAAGAAGCAAATACTTAACCCCCCCCCCCCCCCAATTCCTTTCATGATTCCAGCTGTGGATATGCGGATTTACGTCAAGTCTCTCTTTGCACAAAAATGGAGTGACGTCTGGAGCGCTGCTGCTCATAGTAATGAAGTCCGCACAATCAGACAGTCTGCTGCGGTTTGGCGCTCTTCCTTCAGCTCCTCTCTGGAGGAGTGCGCTATTTTATGCCGTTTCCGCATTGGTCATACCAGGCTCACCCACTGTTTTCTCTTGTGTAACAAGCCACCCCCACAATGTGGTTGTGGAGTCAGACTGACGACATCACACGTGTTGGCGGAATGTCCCCTTCCTTCGGCCCTTCGTGCCAAGTACAGTCCTCCCGATTCCTGGAATTTAACATCAGCAGACGATCCACGGATGATCGAACTGGTCGTCTGTTTCCTCCGTGGAAGTCTTGGAGCAGTGGTTGGGGACCCCTTTCTCCAGGCTTCTCGGTCTGTGACTCCGTGACCGGCCCCCTTTTTTTTCAGTTTTCAGGTTTGATCTCACCTTTTATGCCTTTCACTGAGTGTCTTTAATGTTTATTATTTTATAATTTGACTCCCCTGACTGGATCCGTCCACCTTTAGCGGACCCTCTTTCTTCTGTGACTCACTTCGGGATCGCTGGACTGATGACCTCGCCGTTTGGTCACATAACCCATGTCAAACAATCACTCAGTCGTGTCGAGTGCCACTGTTAAAATGTGGTACGCTCGGTCATATGACATTTCTCGTGGAAGATCTTCGACGACCATTTTATGCACTTTCGCAGTAATTTGTGGAGCAGTGGCCCATCTCTGTTGACCATCATGAAAGCTCTCTCTGTCAAATTTAAATTCGTTTGTACGTTTGGTAACAGTTGAATATGAAGGAGCAGAATCCCGCAGTCTATTCGAAAATCGGCACGACTTACCTTTGCTTTCATAGATTTCTTTAGGAAGTGCCTAATTACTGCTCGAAAATCATGTTCTTTTTGTTTTTGTTCTTTTTGTTTGTTTTTTTCCATGAGACTGCTACACGTAGCACTGACGCGACACGTATACACTCAGTCGCAAAAGTATTCGGACAGTGGGAAGTTTCACAATGAGTACTCGAGAAACACTATGAAACCCAAACATATTTATTAGAAATATATATATGCGTAACAACATTAATTACAAAAGAATTATTGGTTTATTTCGTTTCCAAAACATAAGTAACAGAAAAATTAACAACAAAAATGAAACATCCTGCACACCCTGCTGCTACAAAAGTATTCAGACACTGTCCAATAAATGCTCATAAGTTGTACGACGAAAATGTCAATACCTTGTGAGTCCACCTTTCATTTTCAATACCTCCTCCAATCTACTAGGCATACTTTTCACGATTTTTTTTGTGAAGTCTGGCGCTATATTTGCCCATTCTTGGCGCAGTTTCTCTTTCGAGGTCGCCTTCGTATAGATGTTGTCCGCGCGGAGGGTCCGTTTCAATTTATCCCACAAATGTTTGATTGGGTTATGGTCTGGCGATTGGGGAGGGGGGTGCAATACTTTCGGGCAGTTGAAGAGCAACCACATTTGTACAATATGCGCGGTAAGCTCGGGATCGTTATCCTGATAAAAATGAAAGTTGTTGGTAATACCTACATGTCGTGCACTCTGCTTCAAATGTCCTCGCAGTATATTCAAATACGCTTCCTCGTTCGTCGTATCATGAATGAACACTAAATCACCCACACCATTGCCGGACATGCATCCCCACACCGTGATGCTGCCACCTCCAAACTTTACTGTCGGTTTGAGGTTCCTGGGATTCAGCTCTTCATCGGTCTTTCGCCACACGTTCGCCTTTCCGTCGCTTTGCATCATGTAATTTTACATTCGCCGCAAAATATCACCCGATTCCACCAAGCCTCATCGTATCCGGCGTATTCCCCCGCAAACTGCATACGTTTCTTCTGGTTCACTGCATTTATTAATGGCAGTCGCCGTGCCACTCGACCACGGTACTGCGATCGTCGTAGTACTCTCCGCACGGTTTCGGGATGAACTTTTATACCCAGGTCTCCCTCCACCTCACTTGCAATTCGTGTGACAGATATTTTCGGATTCTGTTGTACCTTTCGCACAATCACACGTTCATCTCTCTGTGAAAATGTCCGTGGCCGTCCTGTACTGCAACGGAATTCCAATCGGTCTTCTTTCTCGAACCGTTTAATAATGTCGTGAACTGTACTTTTCTTCACGTTCGCTATTGCGGAAATTTCCCTGCAGGTTTTCCCCTTCGCGTGATGATAAACGACAAGTTGCCTTTGCTCGAACGTAGAACACTCGCCTCTGCGTCCCATCGTCGACATGCACAGGCTCGCGATGCGTGTTTACTAATCGTCGCTATCGTCTCGCGGAAATGTCGGCCACGCTGCAGTCGCTTCACCCTCTGTGCGTCTCGGAATGAACTATTCTCTCACGTTGTCCGCCTTTGTCCGCATACTTTTGTTGAATCTTGCTATGCCGTTTTCAGGAATTATTACGTAACTGACACAAGTCCGACAACAATTCTTCGTATTTGACGCGTGTTTCGCGTTGCGACATCGTACCCAGAGTCCCAAATACATTACAACGTGCGCTTTCTGTACTTGTTCGTGCGGCAAACTGCAAAATGATGCGCCGTTACGCGCTGTCCGAATACTTTTGCGACTGAGTGTATATTCAGAAAGGATGACCTGTTATTACGCGGGAACCTCGTTGCGCTGGTACCGAATTCTGGTGGTGATTCGGCGAACTTTTCAAACTATCCTCGTATTTACGAATAAGAAGCCCGCTGCATAATCTTTGCTTACGTGCAGGAGGATACAGATGGTGTCGATCCGACGATGTGCTTCGTGTGGTGCCGGTGAAGTTGTAACCACGCGGAGATGGTGCAGTCTTCGTAGCCGGCGGTGTAGGTGTGCGACAGCTCCGTGCGCGTGCAGCCTCCTGTGCGAAGCCCCCGCGGTTCGAGCCCGGACAGTACGCAGAGAGGTGTGACT
The DNA here is from genome assembly GCF_023864345.2 of Schistocerca serialis cubense. Classification (NCBI taxonomy): domain Eukaryota; kingdom Metazoa; phylum Arthropoda; class Insecta; order Orthoptera; family Acrididae; genus Schistocerca; species Schistocerca serialis. The sequence continues at coordinate 167,142,130 of NC_064649.1, forward strand.
CAGCGGCCGAGGAGAAAGCGAAGCACCTGCGAAAATTCCTGGCCCCGTTTCGCCCGCTGGAGTGGCAAGTGTCGGCGCCGACCGCTGTGGAGGGAGGAGGGGGGTACGGCTGGTGGGTTAGTGGCAGTTGCCTCAGGACGGGGTGAAGCCTCGAGACTAGCCGGTCGCGTCGCAAGAACAAGCACCTAGGTCTTGCCGTGCGAGCGCTGGTTTCTTCTACTTAATTACGATGCTTATTTCTCCCTACGTAGACGGGAGTCAGCAGGAGAAATGTGTACGAGGGGCGGTCCAAAGGTTTCTGGCCCGAGGTAGTTACCGTGCTGTCTCGCACAAACACCACCACCACCACCACCACCTTCTTTTATGGGGAACCTTTGTTGGCATGCAAGTTAAATTTCGCGACTCCAGCTTCGTTAGTTCTGCCGCAGGACACGTCGTACACCGTAGTGTAAGCAAAATAGCGAATATCGAGTGAGTCGAGAACCGTGCTGTGATTGACTGTCTTCATTGAATGGAATGACGCACAAGGAAGTTGCGGAGGACGTGCTCCGTCTTATGCAACAGTGAAAAACTGCGTGTCCGACTTCAAACGCGGAAGAACGAGTGTGGGAGGTGCGCCGAGGAGCGGAAGGCCTGTCACCGTTCTACATCTACATCTAGATCCATATTCCGGAAGCCACCTGACGGTGTGTAGCGGAGGGTACCTTGAGTACCTCTATCGGTTCTCCCTTCTATTCCAGTCTCGTATTGTTCGTGGAAAGAACGATTGTCGGTATGCTTCTGTGTGGGCTCTAATCTCTCTGATTTTATGCTCACGGTCTCTTCGCGAGATATACGTAGGAGGGAGCAATATACTGGTTGACTCCTCGGTGAAGGTATGTTCTCGAAACTTCAACAAAAGCCCGTACCGAGCTACTGAGCGTCTCTCCTGCAGAGTCTTCCACTGGAGTTTATCTATCATCTCCGTAACGCTTTCGCCATTACTAAATGATCCTGTAACGAAGTGCACTGCTCTCCGTTGGATCTTCTCTATCTCTTCTATCAACCCTATCTGGTACGGATCCCACACTGCTGAGCAGTATTCAGGCAGTGGGCGAACAAGCGTACTGTACCCTTTGCTTTCGGATTGCATTTCCTTAGGATTCTTCCAATGAATCTCAGTCTGGCATCTGCTTTACCGACGATCAACTTTATATGATCATTCCATTTTAAATCACTCCTAATGCCTCCTCCCAGATAATTTATGGAATTAACTGCTTCCGGTTGCTGACCTGCTATATTGTAGGTAAATGATAAGGGATCTTCCTTTCTATGTATTCGCAGCACATTACACTTGTCTACATTGAGATTCAATTGCCATTCCCTGCACCATGCGTCAATTCGTTGCAGATCCTCCTGCATTTCAGTACAATTTTCCATTGTTACAACCTCTCAATATACCACAGCATCATCCACAAAAGGCCTCAGTGAACTTCCGATGTTATCCACAAGGCCATTTATGTATATTGTGAATAGCAACGGTCCTACGACACTCCCCTGCGGCACACCTGAAATTACTCTTACTTCGGAAGACTTCTCTCCATTGAGAATGACACGCTGCATTCTGTTATGTGGGAACTCTTCAATGCAATCACACAATTGGTCTGATAGTCCATATGCTCTTGAAACTTCCTGGCAGATTAAAACTGTGTGCCCGACCGAGACTCGAACTCGGGACCTTTGCCTTTCGCGGGCAAGTGCTCTACCAACTGAGCTACCGAAGCACGACTCACGCCCGGTACTCACAGCTTTACTTCTGCCAGTACCTCGTCTCCTACCTTCCAAACTTTACAGAAGCTCTCCTGCGAACCTGTGGCTAAGCCATGTCTCCGCAATATCCTTTCTTTCAGGAGTGCTAGTTCTGCAAGGTTCGCAGGAGAGCTTCTGTAAAGTTTAGAAGGTAGGAGACGAGGTACTGGCAGAAGTAAAGCTGTGAGTACCGGGCGTGAGTCGTGCTTCGGTAGCTCAGTTGGTAGAGCACTTGCCCGCGAAAGGCAAAGGTCCCGAGTTCGAGTCTCGGTCGGGCACACAGTTTTAATCTGCCAGGAAGTTTCATATCAGCACACACTCCGCTGCAGAGTGAAAATCTCATTCTGGCATATGCTCTTACTTTGTTCATTAAACGACTGTGGGGAACTGTATCGAACGCCTTGCGGAAGTCAAGAAACACGGCATCTACCTGTGAACCCGTGTCTATGGCCCTCTGAGTCTCGTGGACGAATAGCGCGAGCTGGGTTTCACACGATCGTCTTTTTCGAAACCCATGCTGATTCCTACAGAGTACATTATGCCACTGATGAAACGACTTTGCTGGATCGTCGAACAACGTTGCAGCGCATTGAAGCGACATTTGGAATGTGCCACGGGCGCGCTCGTGTCGCTGTCCTGGATATTTTGGGAATGCGCAGTTTCATCTCGGTGGGTCCCGAAAGACTCGAATGCAGATCAGAGACGGGAGCGTGTGCAGTGCTGTGAAGAAATCGTCCGCCGATTTGAAGTGGATGAAGACGGCTTTCGTGCAAGATATGTGAGAATGGACGAAATTGGGTCCTGAGACAAAACGAGTCAAAACAATGGAAACATCCTTCATCCCTTACCCAGGGTGTAAAAGTCAGCCGGTAACGTGATGGCATCGCTCTCTTCCGGGATGCGGAAGCGATAATTATGGTGGATTACATGCAACAGGGCGTAACTATCAATGCATCATTCTGTTGCAGTCGAGTGGCGGCCAAGTGGCATCAGTTATGTCGCATCCACATCGGCGTGATTACTCTGCTATTCACAGTAAAGTGCCTGGCAGGGGTTCAATGAACGACCTTCAATCTGTCTCTCTACCGCTCAACTTTCGAACGACCCGCAGGAAAAACGAGCACTTAAATTTTTCTGTGCGAGCCCTCATTTCTCTTATTTTTTCGTGATGATCATTTCTCCCTATGTAGGTCGGTTCCAACAGAATGTTTTCGCAATCGGAGGAGAAAACTGGTGGCTGAAATTTCATAAGAAAATAACGTCGCAACGAAAAAGGCCTTTGTTTTAATTACTGCCACTCCAATTCACGAACCATGTCTGCGATACTATCTCACCTATTTCGGGATAACACTAAACGAGCTGCCTTTCTTTGTACTTTTTCGATGTCATCTGCCAGTCCCACCTGATGCGGATCCCACGCCGCGCAGCAGTACTCCAGAATAGGGCGGACAAGTGTGGTGTAAGCAGTCTCTTTAGTAGACCTGTAGCAGCTTCCTACTGTTTTGCCAATGAATCGCAGTCTTTGGTTTGCTCTACCCACAACATTATCTATGTGATCGTTCCAATTTAGGTTCGTTGTAATTGCAATCCCTAAGTATTTACTGGAATCTACAGCCTGCAAATTTGTGTGACGTGTCGCGTAATCGAAATGTAGCGGATTTCTTTTAGTACTGATGTGAAAAACTTCACTCTTTTCTTTATTCAGGGTCGACTGCCACTTTTCGCACCATAAAGATATCTTCTCTGAATCATTTTGCAATTCGTTTTGGTCATCTGATGACTTTACAAGACGGTAAATGACAACATGATGTGCAGACAATCTAAGATGGCTACTCAGATTGTCTGCTATGTCGTTAATACACATCAGGAACAATACAGGAGCTATAACACTTTTTTGGGGAACGCGGGATATTACTTATGTTTAACGCGATGGCTTCCTATTACTACGAGCTGTGACCTTTCTGACAGGAAATCACGAATCCAGTCGCACAACTGAGGCGATATTGCGTAGGCAAGTAGTTTGGTTCCAGACGCTTGTGAGTATCGGTGTGGAAAGCCTTCTGGAAATCTAAAAATATGGAATGAATCTGACATCCTCTGTCGATGGCACCCATTACTTCATGAGTATAAAGAGCTAGCTGTGTTTGGCAAGAACGGTATTTTCTGAATCCGTGCTATGTGTCAATAAATCGTTTTCTTCGAGATAATTCATATGTTCGAACACAGTGTGTGTTCCAAAATCGTGCTACAAATCGACGTTAGTGATATTGGCCTTTAATTCAACGGACTTCTCCTGTTTCCCTGGGGAAACCCGGTTGTATTTGGGAAACGCGACCTACATGAATCCAACGCGGCACATGCAGTATACTTTGTGTGCTATATTTCCTGTTTTTCATTGTCAGGAGAATAAATATCTTTCGATACTGACTTGTTACACTTCGCTCTACAATTCCATCCTCATAAAATTGTTCTACGATTAAAAACTTAACTCTGAAAATCTTAGGTTCACATGTAACCGTGTGTCTAGTTAATGGGATGTTCTTGACTGATTCTTAAAATCGACCAGCTTAAAAAAAAATTATTATGAAAGAGTTCTGTTGGTCCTAAAGAAAGACAGTTTTTGACCTTTCATTTTTTTTTCAAGATATGCAAAATACTAAAAATAAAAAAAAACAATCTGGATCACGTTTTCAGATTTATATTCATTAGCAACCGGTTTCGGCCTTTTCCTCACACAATCTTCAGGCTTCTACCCGCTGCACTACAGTAACTAATGCTATTCAGCATAGATGGATGAGAACATGGCTAAACGACGACTCAAATGTAAGCTGCAATATTTAGAAAATGCGATGTTACAGCCGTGTTATGTCTGCCGGCGGCAGCAGACGGGGCGAGATCCGTAGAAGTGAGGATGTCAGTGCTGGACGAGGCATCGTTAGTCGAGACTACGTACCGTAAGCTCCGTCCGTCGCCCACAGCATTACGTGATTGACAAACAATCATGCGTGTGACGTTCTACGTTACTGGTGTAGTGGAATTTATAAAAAAATTACGAAAATTATATACATAAAATGTCTATCCTATCGTAACTGATGTAAGTAAAAGAAAGAACATCAGAGGCATGTTGTAATCAGTGTTGTGTGTGGACTGCCCCCTGTGGGCGTTTGAATGTACTCTGTGCGGCGTGCCGCACATACCGTGGCAGAGGATGCCTGGTGACCTGGAAGTGGATCCTCGCGGCTGTTCTGCTGGACGGCAGTAGCCAGGACTGGCCTCCAGGGGCCAGAGTAAACCGCTTAAGCGGTCGCCTCCGTGGATTGTACGTGGCTACCGAATAAACCTGGACGGCGCGGTTGTCGTAATGTCTGTGTACTTCTTTAGCATTGACGAAACACTGCTATAATTCTATTTTACACTGGTCGCCGCTTTGCTCCAAGTACAGAATGCTTGCTAAACATTTATGCAAAATTTTTAACGATGGAAGGGTTAACGGAGAATTATACCTCTTCCGTTTGCAAGAGCAGTTGAAGGGAATGGACACTGTCTTGAAAGGAGGATATAAGATGAACATCAACAAAAGCAAAACTAGGATAATGGAATGTAGTCGAATTAAGTCGGGTGATGCTGAGGCAATTAGATTAGGAAATGAGACGCTTAAAGTAGTAAAGGAGTTTTGCTATTTGGGGAGCAAAATAAGTGATGATGGTCGAAGTAGAGAGGATATAAAATGTAGACTGGCAATGGCAAGAAAAGCGTTTCTGAAGAAGAGAAATTTGTTAACATCGAGTAGAGATTTAAGTGTCAGGAAGTCGTTTCTGAAAGTATTCGTATGGAGTGTAGCCATGTATGGAAGTGAAACATGGACAATAAATAGTTTGGAAAAGAAGAGAATAGAAGTTTTCGAAATGTGGTGGTACAGAAGAATGCTGAAGATTAGATGGGTAGATCACATACTAATGAGGAGGTATTGAATAGAATTGGGGAGAAGAGAAGTTTGTGGCACAACTTGAGTAGAAGAAGGGACCGGTTGGTAGGACATGTTCTGAGGCATCAAGGGATCACAAATTTAGCATTGGAGGGCAGCGTGGAGGGTAAAAATAGTAGAGGGAGACCAAGAGATGAATACACCAAGCAGATTCAGAAAGATGTAGGTTGCAGTAGCTACTGGGAGATGAAGCAGCTTGCACAGGATAGAGTAGCATGGAGAGCTGCATCAACCCAGTCTCAGGACTGAAGACCACAACAACAACAACAACAACAACAACAACAACAACGTTTGGAATCAGAGGTTATTACGGCGTACTGGTACTATCTCTGACTAGGCACCATTATTCATTTTGGCTCTTTTTGCTGTTTTTTTCTTTTTAATTGCAGCATGCCGTTTCAGGACAACTGCGCATTGAAAATTTATCAGAAACATGTCAGCTATCATCCGACCACTGTGGCCGAGCGATTCTAGGCGCTTCAGTCCGGAACCGCGCGACTGCAAGGTCGCAGGTTTGAATCTTGCCTCGGGCATGGATGTGTATGATGTTCTTAGGTTAGTTAGGTTTAAGTAGTTCTATGGGGCTGATGACCTCAGATGTTAAGTCCCATAGTCCTCAGAGCCATTTGGACCATTTTTGTCAACTGTCATTAACTGTCCATTGTTAACGTATATCAACGATATAAATCTTCAAGAGATGATATGGTAAGTAAGATAGCAGACATAGGACACAAGACTGAGGCCTAGAGCTTAATGGATAACGTCACGGATTACAGAGTAGGTGGATGTAGGTTCGCATCTCGCTAGAAGCTAAATTCCTTTCATGTTAGCGTTGTTAACATATTCTGGGATTTCCTTCTGAATGTAATACAAGTATGTTGTGCAGTCTGCATGTGATTAGAGAACAAAGGATGAAACAGTTAGCTAATTTGGCTGTTTATTCTGTAATATGTGGCCGTTTCCGAGCGCGTGGTTAGGCAGGAGCCTGAGAGGATGGCTTCAGTTGCTGCGACTCAAACGAGAAGCCGTGACATTCGTATTCTTCCTTGTCACAATTTTTTGGACATGATGTGCTATCGTTCGCAAAGACCTCGAAGAGACATACTTCACCTGTTACAAACAATGGCACTTCCGGTTGGTTTATTTGTGGCGTTATCGGAGTGTTGTAAGGTGGTCATGTCATTTCGATTTTGGTATGTTATCGACGTGCACTTCAGAGAGAGAGAGAGAGAGAGAGAGAGAGAGAGAGTTATGTTAAAAAATCTTTGGGCTTGTCGTGGCACAGTGTTTGTCTATGCGCAGCCTGATACAAAATGGTTCAAATGGCTCTGAGCACTATGGGACTCAACTTCTGAGGTCATCAGTCCCCTAGAACTTAGAACTACTTAAACCTAACTAACCTAAGGACATCACGCACATCCATGCCCGAGGCAGGATTCGAACCTGGCACCGTAGCGGTCTCGCGGTTCCAGACTGTAGAGCCTTGAATCGCTCGGCCACACCGGCCGGCAGCCTAATACAATCTTGGTTGAAGTGTGTTAAGTGACGTACGTATTCCGTAGTACTTTGTTGATTTGTAATAGTATCTGTTAGACGAAGAAAGATTGATAGTAAAGAACAGCGAGGATGAATATGATGTATATATTAGAAATCAAAGAGAATATAAATTTTGAATAACGTTATTATTTTTTGGGGATATAAGCGTAAGACTGCAGCTAGTTTCCAGGAATGAAGATTGTCAGTCAACTTAGTTCACTTGCTCAGGGCAGAGAGAAAGACCACCCCACCTACCTGAGTCGTGTATTAACACAACTGATTAAGCTGTTTGGTTTTCATAGACACTCTGTTAAGATTTTACCCTTTTTAAATCCTTCTTCGCTTTCTTAAGCACAGCATTGTTGAGACGTATGTTACGTGTGAAGGTCACGCCCAGTTTTACTCTGTCTTTTTGAATATATACCACATTCAAAAAAATCGTTGTCTTGGAATATCATTTCATAGGTATAGTTACTCTCTCTTTCCCACTGTTTATCATTGCACGTTATCACATTTTACAGCTTGAATATAGTTTGGAAAATTTATTTCGGAATAGAAATGTAACTTAGCCGCCGCCTTTTTGCTGTCGTGCTTTCAAGAATCCTGCAACAATGTCGTCAAGACGCGAGGTAAGTCGAAATTTCGGTCAGGGCCAGATAATTGTTTTGCTCGAGTTGCGCATTTTAATCTAAAGACAAGTTATATTCAGACCAGGCAGAGTTCAGTTCGAATTAGGTTCTGTTTGGCAGAGGTTAGCATACGAGTTTAAGTTGGATAACAGCTTGTGGGTACATAGTTTTGCTAATTACAGGTCCATATCGTTAACGTCGATATGCAGCAGGATTTTAACATATATTGTGTTCGAACATTATGAATTACTTTGAAGAAAACGGTCAATTGACACACAGTCAACGTGGGTTTAGAAAACATCGTTCCTGTGAAACACAACTAGCTCTTTATTTACATGAACTGTCGAGTGCCATTGAAAACGGATTTCAGATCGATTCCGTAATTATGGATTTCCGGAAGGCTTTTGACATTGTACCACACAAGCTGCTCGTAGTGAAATTGCGTGCTTAATGGAATATCGTCTCAGTTATGTGACGAGATTTGCGATTTCGTGTCAGAGAGGTCACAGTTCGTAGTAATTGACGGAAAGAACACACAGAAAATGTTGTGGGGAAGGCTAACCAAAGACTGCGTTTTATTGGCAGGACACTTAGAAAATGTAACAGACCTACTATGGAGACTGTCTACACTATGCTTGTCCGTCCTCTTTTAGAATACTGCTGTGCGGTGTGGGATCCTTACCAGATAGGACTGACGGAGTGCATCGAAAAAGTTCAAAGAAAGGCGGCACGTTTTGTACCGTCGCGTAATATGGGAGAGAGTGTCACAGAAAAGATAAGATTTTCATTAAAATAAAGGCGTTTTTCGTTGCAACGGTATCTTCTCACAACTTTCCAATCAACAACTTTCTCCGCCGAATGCGAAAATATTTTGTTGACACCGACCTACGTAGGGAGGAACGATCACCACGATAAAATAAGGGAAATTAGAGGTCGTGCGGAAAGATATAGGTGTTCATTCTTTCCGCGCGCTATACGAGATTGGAATAATAGAGAATTGTGAAGGTCGTTCGATGAACCCTCTGCCAGGCACTTAAATGTGATTTGCAGAGTATCCATGTAGATATAGATGTAATACGTAAACTTTTATAGAGTGGGAGGTAAAGTTGTGTGAAAGTTCACGCAGAAGCAAATGTAGTGGAGAGGTTAGAATGTGGCACTTGCAGGACTGGCGGCTACCGACGCCCCCCGGGTTTTGCTCGGACTGTTTTTGGTGTTCCCCCAAGGTGTTGCAGCGCGCTGCTTCGCAGCGGGCGCTCTCTCTCTCTCGCTCTCTCTCTCTCTCTCTCTCTCTCTCTCTCCCTCCCTCTCCGGGCCCGCCTACGTGACCGGCTCCACGCGGGGAGCAGCCGCCACTGGAAGACCGCGTCTGTCTGTCTCTGGAATCTTCCTGTCGTGCTGGCCGTTCTACTGTCGAGTAAAACCGCACCGACACCAACTAGCTGGCAAGTTGCAGGTTGCCTGTAAAACAACAAAAACAAGTTTTAGTAGTCTTGTCATTATTGAGAGAGTTGAAAAGGTTGCCATAAACGACTCAAGCGATATCTTACGTCAAAGGTAAGACAGGTATTACAGTATACGTGAATAATAACTTCAATATGCATGAACATCTTGTTTGTTGTTGTTGTTGTTGTGGTCTTCAGTCCTGAGACTGGTTTGATGCAGCTCTCCATCCTACTCTATCCTGTGCAAGCTTCTTCATCTCCCAGTACCTACTGCAGCCTACATCCTTCTAAATCTGCTTAGTGTATTCATCTCTTGGTCTCCCTCTACGATTCTTACCCTCCACGCTGCCCTCCAGTACTAAATTGGTGATCCCTTGATGCCTCAGAATGTATCCTACCAACCGATCCCTCCTTCTAGTCAAGTTGTGCCACAAACTTCTCTTCTCCCCAATTCTATTCAATACCTCCTCATTAATTATGTGATCTACCCATCTAATCTTCAGCATTCTTCTGTAGCACCACATTTCGAAAGCTTCTAGTCTCCTCTTGTCCAAACTATTTATCGTTCACTTCCATACATGGCTACACTCCATACAAATACTTTCAGAAACGACTTCCTGACACTTAAATCTCTACTCGATGTTAACAAATTTCTCTTCTTCAGAAACGCTTTCCTTGCCATTGCCAGTCTACATTTTATATCATCCCTACTTCGACCATCATCAGTTATTTTGCTCCCCAAATAGCAAAACTCCTTTACTACTTTAAGTGTCTCATTTCCTAATCTAATTCCCTTAGCATCATCCGACTTAATTCGACTACATTCCATTATCCTCGTTTTGCTTTTGTTGTTGTTCATCTTATATCATCCTTCCAAGACACTGTCCATTCCGTTCAGCTGCTCTTCCAGGTCCTTTGCTGTCTATGTCAGAATTACAATGTCATCGGCGAACCTCAAAGTTTTTATTTCTTCTCCCTGGATTTCAATACCTACTCCGAATTTTTCTTTTGTTTTCTTTACTGCTTGCTCAATATACAGATTGAATAACATCGGGGAGAGGCTACAACCCTGTCTCACTCCCTTCCCAACCACTGCTTCCCTTTCGTGTCCCTCGACTCTTTAACTGCCATCTGGTTTCTGTACAAATTGCAAATAGCCTTTCGCTCCCTGTGTTTTACCCCTGCCACTTTCAGAATTTGAAAGAGTATTTCAGTCAACATTGTCAAAAGCTTTTTCTACAAATGCTAGAAACGTAGGTTTGCCTTTTCTTAATCTTTCTTCTAAGATAAGTCGTAACGTCAGTAATGCGTCACGTGTCCCAACATTTCTACGGAATCCAAACTGATCTTCTCCGAGGTCGGCTTCTACCAGATTTTCCATTCGTCTGTAAAGAATTCGTGTTAGTATTTTGGAGCTGTGACTTATTAAACTGATAGTTCGGTAATCTTGTAAGGCAAAAAGAAAAGTAACATGTCCGATCAATAAGGCCATTGGCTTGTGTTGACAGCAGTGAGCTTGTTGTATTCACATTTTTAGTGGCTTTATTTTCGGTTTGCGTGGTGTGAGCGCGCCAGATATTTATGTTCACTCTATGTACGGCCGTGTTCCATGACATTATAAAATTATATCTTTCTTTTTGTTTTGTTGTTACGGTTGCGGTGTAACTTTTGGTTGCAATAAAGCAACAATTACTTATTTTGACTCGAATTTAAAAGTTCCGTTACAAATAGTGCCAAACAAATCTATAATAGTTCTCTATTCAAGATTAAGACTATTTTATCCTTCTTACTTTTTATGAAAACCCGTACAAGTTCATTCTTACTTGGTCTCTGTTCCTAATCAGCAGAATCTTTACAACATTTTAAATATGAGACTCGATCCAAAAAGGGCAAAATATCTCAACTGCAAGTAGTGCAACCTGTCTGGTATATTAAGGCAAACTCACTCCGCAGAAAGTGCATTTATATTTACGTAACGTAGGATATTATAGAGTATCGTTCTATTCATGTAATAAGAAAGTGTCAGAACCTATTAGAAAACGCGAAGGTTAATAAAAAGATATTTGGATCTAGTGAGACGCGAACTAGCAACACATTAGCTGTTATCTTACTACTTTCTGTACTCATTACGCTACACCTAGTACGAATGACGTGCGACCACACTTTGCATCGTACCACCTCTTGAAAGCACTAATAGCAGGTATGTTTCTGACAGACATTTAATTATACCAAAGTGTTCCAGCAACAATTATTTGATCGATCCTCAGTCTGCCGTTGCTTCGAAACGACACACTTTGATAATAGCCAAATTACAATAATTCTATAAGCACGCATACGACGTTTTCGTCATTTTATTACAGCATACTGTACATTTAACGACGAGTTTGAGATATCCTCAATTTTGTGATGCTTTCAAACAGCACATGCACACGTGGGCTTCAGCTGAAAGGGAAAATAGCATGTCGCGAGTTTGTAATGGCAAAGGAAACTCTCAATCGCAGCTCCCCCCCCCCCCCTCTAACCTCCCCCCCCCCCCGCAACCTTAGATTTAGGCCTTGTCCTACGTGAGCGACAGAAGCGGCCGACAGCGAGCGACTTCTGACACTACAGCGAAAAGCTCGGGCGCCCTGCGTGCGAGCGACCATGACGCGCCACAAGATGGCTGCTTTCCATAAAACGGCGCCCTAAACTGTAGATTACTGTATTTGGAGAAAAATGCTACCGAATTAGGTCTACATACGAAAATACAGCGAAAAGGAGTGCTGTGCATGAAATTTACAAAGGGAGGAATCTCCATGGAGAATCTCATAATTTATATCATCAACTACGAAGATGATCACCAGGCAAATTCTTCGGATGCAAAGGTATGAGCAGAGGAGCATTCGACCATCTCATCAATAAATTAAAGACGAATAAATGCGGAACTACCCTAAATACACAGATTGCCAACAGGAAAACAGAGCTAGCTGTATTGTAGCGGTGTAAGGCTTGGAGGAAGTCCTGGATTCGATCTCAGCTACAACTTATATTTTAGCTGACTCGATTACAATTCTGTTCAAAATGGCTCTGAGCACTATGCGACTTAACTGCTGAGGTCATCAGTCGCCTAGAACTTAGAACTAATTAAACCTAACTAACCTAAGGACATCACACACATCCATGCCCGAGGCAGGATTCGAACCTGCGACCGTAGCGGTCGCTCGGCTCCAGACTGTAGCGCCTAGAACCGCACCGCCACTCCGGCCGGCTACAATTCTGTGTACAAAGTTTTATGTATACTGTTTACACTGCATCGCTGACACTATTTTTAAGGTCTTGCCAAAGTACTTGATCGTACCAATCCCAGTATATCACACACATTAAATTCCTAATAAATTATAATGAACCATGAAATTTTACAGACATTTGATGTTGCGAACGTAATTCATCAGCAGTCAATGTTAAGGCCAAGCGTTTCAATCTAAATGGTCTGTAAAAGTTAAGTACATTAAATTCTTGAAAAGAAAGTCAAACGTTTTGTGAAATGATTTGTCTAAAAGTATTAAATAAATAATATTAGCGAAGCGTTTCGTGCACCTCGTTTTCAACTCATCATTTCGAGCATCCTTCAAAGGCACGTGGAACGTTTCTCTGATCTACTTATTTCTTTTACACAAATGATTTCGCAAAATATTTGACCGATTTCTTTCGTTTTTTATTTTCAAGTTTTATTCAGGAAGCATGATCGTACTGGCTCCTCGTTTGCTTTCCTAAAGTCCTCTGTTCTCAAAAATGCTAACTTTGGTACTTCATTCGAAGGAAGCCTTTTTGAAATTTAAATACCGCACCAATGTATCTTTTTATGTGCAAAATAGCTCCGCCTTGAACAGATGAAATTTTTGACACTTCATTTACATACTTTGACAGCAGCTCTTCGTGAAATACTTTAATTTTTCGTCAACTCATTACGTTCCCGGTAATTACCTTGACCACTTTAAAGCAGTTGAATATTTTCACGCAAAACTAGACCTCACGCTGGTCGCTTTGATACCTTGTTTACCTGTTTCTCTCTCTTTCTTTGGATATGAAAATTCGGACAAGACCTCATGCTGTAATTCATAGGGAGTCTTGTTTCCACTTTGCTCACGCGTTTACAAAAACGTATCCAGTGTTAATCATACGATAAAATAGTCCTTTCAGCGTGCTCTCATTTCCAAATATCGTCGTTTCGATATCCTGAACTGTTTGAGGTACAACGCGACCCGTCCGCGGATATAACAACCAATATCTCGAGAATGAAAAGAGAGAAATTTCCGGTCTCAACTTTAGGTACAATTTAGATATATTGGTTACATTTAATACGCAATAATGCATGGCTTTAAATGAACTATACGGAAAGTCTGCGCAATGTGATTTTTCCTCTGCAAATTCTTAAAAATTTCGTGCAGCCATGTGCTCAGTTTCGTGTAGCACAGTAACTGACGAACAACGAAAATAAATTCAGACCTTTATCGGGCAAAGATATCAAGCTATACGATGGGGAAGACTCAAATGTTATCACCGAATTCTTTTCTTAAAATCGGATGTTAAGTAATTCATAGCTGCCTTCGCGTCCGCTCCACTGCTTTGCCGGGACGACACGTCGCTGTCGCTCTCTGTAGCGCGTGCTGCAGCGACGAGACTCAAAACACGTCTGGATTCAAACGTCGCCAGTCGCAGCGACTCGGATGTCGCTCACGCAGGACACGACCCGTCAAAAAACTGAACACAAACCAAGCACGAAAACAGGAAGAAGGTGTACTGGACTGTGGGGGGAAAAAAGCGAAATGGAAACAGCGAACGGTCCAATCACAAGAAGTGCAATAGAGAGCAACCCCAAACGGGAAGGGCGTCGTGGTTAAGTCTTTACGGTGTTGGACTGCCAAGCGGGCGAGCCGCGTTCAAACCTTCCCTGTGCCAATTTGTCTTTTTCGCTGGTCGCTTTATTCAAACTTGTGTCTGTGTCGTGGCGTAACGTCCGTTTGGAACAGCGAGGTGTGACGTACGGGTAGTTGCTGCTGCACAACTACTCTATTAGCAACCGAAAGGAATAGGCTTTCGAATGGGAACCGCAAACGTTTTACGACAGAGGGACAAGTCAACCGAATGCTCCACCGAAAAACACGTCTGGTGTGTCAAATGGTTCAAATGGCACTATGGGACTTAACATCTGTGGTCATCAGTCCCCTAGAACTTAGAACTACTGAAACCTAACTAACCTAAGGACATCACACACATCCGTGCCTGAGGCAGGATTCGAACCTGCGACCGTAGCGGCCGCGCGATTCCAGACTGAAACGCCTAGAACCGCTCGGCCACTCCGGCCGGACGTCTTGTCTGTCATACACGGCATTACTGTTAGTACGTGTCATATAGTAGGAATATCTTATCGGCGAACCTAATTTGTACGGCTGGTGAATGAGTGAGATATGCCTCCTTGCCCGATTTAGGTGTTCGTATGGTTGCGAATGGGATCACTCCCAAGGAAATGGTGAAAACGACATAGTCTGTCACACAAGCTGCAAGAAACGAACGCATCAGCTCTACATTCACATAGTTTTCCCTATGTCCATCATGCGGTATGTTTTTAACGTTTTTGAAGTTGCGTTCCGTTTTGGACATTGTTGTTGTTGTTGTTGTTGTTGTTGTTGTTGTTGTGCTCTTCAGTCCAGAGACTGGTTTGATGCAGCTCTCCATGCTACTCTATCCTGTGCAAGCTTTTTCATCTCCCAGTACCTACTGCAACCTACATCCTTCTGAATCTGCTTAGTGTATTCATCTCTTGGTCTCCCTCTACGATTTTTACCCTCCACGCTGCCCTCCAATACCAAATTGGTGATACCTTGATGCCTCAGAACATGTCCTACCAACCGATCCCTTCTTCTAGTCAAGTTGTACCACAAACTGCTCTTCTCCCCAATTCTATTCACTACCTCACCATTAGTTAAGTGGACTACCCATCTAATGTTCATCATTCTTCTGTAGCACCACATTTCGAATGCTTCTATTCTCTTCTTGTCCAAACTATTTATCGTCCACGTTTCAATTACATACATGGCTACACTCCATACAAATACTTTCAGAAACGACTTCCTGACACTTAAATCTATTCTCGATGTTAACAAATTTCTCTTGTTCAGAAAGGCTTTCCTTGCCATTGCCAGTCTACATTTTATATCCTCTCTACTTCGACCATCCTTAGTTAATTTGCTCCCCAAATAGCAAAACTCATTTACTACTTCAAGTGTCTCATTCCCTAATCTAATTCTCTCAGCACCACCCGACTTAATTCGACTATATTCCATTATCCTGGTTTGGTTTTGTCGATGTTCATCGTATACCCTCCTTTTAAGACACTGTCCATTCCGTTCAACTGCTCCTCCAAGTCCTTTGGACATTTCACTCTCGAATCCCTTTGTTGTGACATATTTCGTATCCGTTTATTCGTTGTTTTCATTTCTGTGAGATGTGTGCGTGGTATCTCCCCAGCTCTCACCTTTCATCAGATGTACTTGCGACGGGAACGTATTCTTACCACATGACTCGCGTTCTATAACCAGGGTATAGCATGACAACGGCCAAGACTACAGAAAGAGAACAAACATTTCAACGACCGGACGAACAGTTCATAATGTTCCAGAGAGAGGAAAAAAAAAAAAAAAAAAAACGTGAGGTAGTTTTGAATACGACGCTCCCGCGGGACAGTACAACACCGTATCCACTGTACCACGACGCTACTTTTATACCCAGGTGCTCTGTACTACTCTTGTTGTTCTTGGACTTTTCACTGTTTATATTTTTTCACGGTCTAGCACACCTTCTCGCTGTTTGCATGTTTGATCTGTATTCAGTGTCCGCGGCTCGTTGTCTTGCGGGAGCGTTCTCGCTTCCCGCGCACGGGGTCCCGGGTTCGATTCCCGGCGGGGTCGGGATTTTCTCTGCCTGGAGATGACTGGGTGTTGTGTGTCTTTCATAATCATTTCATCCTCATTCACTCGCAAGTCGCCGTAGTGGCGTTAAAGAACTTGTGGAGCGGCGGCCGAACCGCCCCGCGAGGGGTCTCCCGGCCACCAATGCCATACGCTCATTGTTATTATTCATTATCTGTGTTCAGTTTATGACTGACTGTCCGTGCGATGCGGAGTTTCCATTGTGAGGAGAGCTGGCGCACGAGGCCCACCCCGGAATGGCGCACAGCGCGTGCCGTCTCTGGCGGGGAGCGAATAACTATTACAGGCGAGTTTAGTAGTTGGTGACTGCGTGTTTACATGCGTGCTAGCTCTGTACACCCACCTTTGCAGAGCTCCTTTCCAATTACATATCGATTTCCCGTGGAGCCTGCACGGAGCCGCGCGTTCGCGAAGTGTGGCGCACCCGTGTATCTTGTTGGCTCCCGTTGGCGTGCGCGTGGCGCAGGTGCGGTTCTTGCGCCTCGCTGGTCAACGTGCAAATGCGCCTTCGGAATATGTTACCTGCTCGATATTGCTCCACAAGTTCGTAAACAGACGCCACCGCGATGTTTCCGCGCTGTGACGTCAGAAACTCGGCTCGCTCAGCGTTCGCCATCACTGTCCGTGATCACTGCGGCTGTAGGGGGCGCCAGTACGGTTTCTGGCCGCTGCGCCACGCCGCATTACGTAACTTGATTTGCCGGCTTCCGCGGGTCTTCGTCGAGGCATGAGCTGAAGCCTGCGGGGATCGGCGGCCACGCCGGCTTCTGTGTGCGGCCACAGGTCTGCGGCGCGCGGACGCTCAAGCTGGGTCCACACCTGCCGATACGTCACCGTCCTCCCACACTACACTACACGGCACGTCAACGTCTTGACGCCACGCCTGGTTCGTAAAATACTCGCCAGAGGCGCTGTTTCGTACTTCGACGTAGATAGTCACAAAATGCCGAAATTGATTTTAAAACAGCTCACAGCGATTGCTGTTGAACTTGACGGTAGGCCTTTCACACGAATCACCCGAGTACAAACGACAGCTCCGGCAATGTATTGCCCCTTTTATACCTTGTGTGCGCGCGATACTGCCGCCGCCTGCATCTGTGCATATCGATGTTCCGTGACGTTTGTCAGCCGATCGTTGTGTCCTCTGGCGCAGAGTTAAAACGAACAAGAGTTGTCCGTGAACGCCCTCGAATCGAGCGATGTACGTGCCCGGAAGAATGAGCCGCTAGAGTCGCCGTGTGTGTACTGTACTGTACTGTACTGAACTTGGGTGCCGGCGACCTGCGCGTTCACAGGCGACGCTGTACAGTTAGGCGGTGCGCTAGCATTAGCGGCTCCGCACCGCACGCAATGCGCTAACGGGCCGGCCAGCATACTAAAATAGTATGCACTTTCCTGTTTCAAAGAACACGTGTATCTCCTGTTCACCTTAATTCTGAGTACATTACATACATTTTCTACAAATGTGTTTACATAGATTTGTCCAGACATTTTCACTCGACGAAAATTTGTCATTCCAACCTTTCAATAAATTCGCAGATAATACACTGAGGCTAGGAAAATGATGCGATACGGATATGCACACTTACAAAACTGGTTCAAATGGCTCCGAGCACTATGAGACTTAACCGCTGAGGTCATCAGTCCCCTAGAACTTAGAACTACTTAAACCAAACTAACCTAAGGACATCACACACATCCATGCGCGAGGCAGGATTCGAACTTGAGACCGTACCGGTCACACGGTTCCAGACTGTAGCGCCTAGAACCGCTCGGCCACCTCGGCCGGCTGCACACTTACAGACGGCGTACACAAGATATGAAACGGCAGTGCAGTGGCGGAACTGCCGTTTGTAGGCCTACTCGGGCGATTCGTGTGGATAGGTGCCCGACGTGGTTGTGGCAGCACGGCGGGGACTGACGTACTTTGAACAGGCACTCGTATTGGGGCCTGGGTGCGTGTGACATTCCATTTCGGAAATCGGTAGGGAATTCAGTATCCCGAGATTCACAAAGCCAAATGTGTGCCGAGAACGCCAAATTTCCGGCAGTACCTCTCAGCACGGAAAACGCAGTGGCCGACGGCGTCCACTTAACGACCGAGAGCAGCAACAGCGTTTCCGTAGAGTTGTCAGTGCTAACAGACAAGCAACACTGCGTGAAATAACCGCAGAAAACAACGTGGGACGTGCGGCTAGCGTATCGGTTAGGACAGTGCGGCGGAATTTGGAGTTAAAGAGGTATGGCAGCAGACGAGTGGCGCTTGGACGCTGGTCAGATGTGCCGCGATTTCCTTTTGTCAGAGCTGTTGCTGGCTGTCACCCCGGATCTCGTAAACAGAGGTCCACGTACCGCTTCAGGGCGCTCACGTACACTCTTTCAAAATCGATTCTGGTAATCCGCATCTAGTTGCTGGTTTTCCAATTTCGCAACCCATTTCCGCTCCCACGTACACGCAACCTGTTTTGAAACGTGCTTGGGCTGTCAAGTTTCGTCTCCGTGTGGGCTGCAGATTCCTCGACTTGCGCCATAGGGTGGTGGGGTTTCGGGTTCCGCTGGATAGGTCAGGAGTCCACTACACGCAACAAGCGGCTACACGGGAAGGAGGGGTTGTGTGGCGTGGGCTGGGCGGTTTTTTAGGTTAGATGGCCTTGGGCAAGTACAGAAAGGGCAACAGCCTCAACGGGTGCGGGGCAAAGTCAGGACATGCGGGGACCAAGCAGCAATCGGTATTGTAATTGTCAACTGTCGAAGCTGCGTTGGTAAAGTACCGGAACTTCAAGCGCTGATAGAAAGCACCGAAGCTGAAATCGTTATAGGTACAGAAAGCTGGCTTAAGCCAGAGATAAATTCTGCCGAAATTTTTACAAAGGTACAGACGGTGTTTAGAAACGATAGATTGCATGCAACCGGTGGTGGAGTGTTCGTCGCTGTTAGTAGTAGTTTATCCTGTAGTGAAGTAGAAGTGGATAGTTCCTGTGAATTATTATGGGTGGAGGTTACACTAAACAACCGAACTAGGTTAATAATTGGCTCCTTTTACCGACCTCCCGACTCAGCAGCATTAGTGGCAGAACAACTGAGAGAAAATTTGGAATACATTTCACATAAATTTTCTCAGCATGTTATAGTCTTAGGTGGAGATTTCAATTTACCAGATATAGACTGGGACACTCAGATGTTTAGGACGGGTGGTAGGGACAGAGCATCGAGTGACATTATACTGAGTGCACTATCCGAAAATTACCTCGAGCAATTAAACAGAGAACCGACTCGTGGAGATAACATCTTGGACCTACTGATAACAAACAGACCCGAACTTTTCGACTCTGTATGTACAGAACAGGGAATCAGTGATCATAAGGCCGTTGCAGCATCCCTGAATATGGAAGTTAATAGGAATATAAAAAAAGGGAGGAAGGTTTATCTGTTTAGCAAGAGTAATAGAAGGCAGATTTCAGACTACCTAACAGATCAAAACAAAAATTTCTGTTCCGACATTGACAGTGTTGAGTGTTTATGGAAAAAGTTCAAGGCAATCGTAAAATGCGTTTTAGACAGGTACGTGCCGAGTTAAATTGTGAGGGACGGGAAAAACCCACCGTGGTACAACAACAAAGTTAGGAAACTACTGCGAAAGCAAAGAGAGCTTCACTGTAAGTTTAAATGCAGCCAAAACCTCTCAGACAAACAGAAGCTAAACGATGTCAAAGTTAGCGTAAGGAGGGCTATGCGTGAAGCGTTCATTGAATTCGAAAGTAAAATTCTATGTACCGACTTGACAGAAAATCCTAGGAAGTTCTGGTCTTACGTTAAATCAGTAAGTGGCTCGAAACAGCATATCCAGACACTACGGGATGATGATGGCATTGAAACAGAGGATGACACGCGTAAAGCTGAAATACTAAACACCTTTTTCCAAAGCTGTTTCACAGATGAAGACCGCACTGCAGTTCCTTCTCTAAATCCTCGCACAAACGAAAAAATGGCTGACATCGAAATAAGTGTCCAAGGAATAGAAAAGCAACTGGAATCACTCAATAGAGGAAAGTCCACTGGACCTGACGGGATACCAATTCGATTCTACACAGAGTACGCGAAAGAACTTGCCCCCCTTCTAACAGCCGTGTACCGCAAGTCTCTAGAGGAACGGAGGCTTCCAAATGATTGGAAAAGAGCACAGATAGTTCCAGTCTTCAAGAAGGGTCGTCGAGCAGATGCGCAAAACTATAGACCTATATCTCTGACGTCGATCTCTTGTAGAATTTTAGAACATGTTTTTTGCTCGCGTATCATGTCATTTCTGGACACCCAGAATCTACTATGTAGGAATCAACATGGATTCCGGAAACAGCGATCGTGTGAGACCCAACTCGCTTTATTTGTTCATGAGACCCAGAAAATATTAGATACAGGCTCCCAGATAGATGCTATTTTTCTTGACTTCCGGAAGGCGTTCGATACAGTTCCGCACTGTCGCCTGATAAACAAAGTGCCTACGGAATATCAGACCAGCTGTGTGGCTGGATGGAAGAGTTTTTAGCAAACAGACCACAGCATGTTGTTCTCAATGGAGAGACGTCTACAGACGTTAAAGTAACCTCTGGCGTGCCACAGGGGAGTGTTATGGGACCATTGCTTTTCACAATATATATAAATGACTTAGTAGATAGTGTCGGAAGTTCCATGCGGCTTTTCGCGGATGATGCTGTAGTATACAGAGAAGTTGCTGCATTAGAAAATTGTAGCGAAATACAGGAAGATCTGCAGCGGATAGGCACTTGGTGCAGGGAGTGGCAACTGACCCTTAACATAGACAAATGTAATGTATTGCGAATACATAGAAAGGAGGATCCTTTATTGTATGATTATATGATAGCGGAACAAACACTGGTAGCAGTTACTTCTGTAAAATATCTGGGGGTATGCGTACGGAACGATTTGAAGTGGAATGATCATATAAAATTAATTGTTGGTAAGGCGGGTACCAGGTTGAGATTCATTGGGAGAGTGCTTAGAAAATGTAGTCCATCAACAAAGGAGGTGGCTTACAAAACACTCGTTCGACCTATACTTGAGTATTGCTCATCAGTGTGGGATCCGTACCAGGTCGGGTTGACGGAGGAGATAGAAAAGATCCAAAGAAGAGCGGCGCGTTTCGTCACCGGGTTATTTGGTAACCGTGATAGCGTTACGGAGATGTTTAATAAACTCAAGTGGCAGACTCTGCAAGAGAGGCGCTCTGCATCGCGGTGTAGCTTGCTCGCCAGGTTTCGAGAGGGTGCGTTTCTGGATGAGGTATCGAATATATTGCTTCCCCCTACTTATACCTCCCGAGGAGATCACGAATGTAAAATTAGAGAGATTAGAGCGCGCACGGAGGCTTTCAGACAGTCGTTCTTCCCGCGAACCATACGCGACTGGAACAGGAAAGGGAGGTAATGACAGTGGCACGTAAAGTGCCCTCCGCCACACACCGTTGGGTGGCTTGCGGAGTATCAATGTAGATGTAGATGTAGATGTAGATGTAGATGTAGATGGAGTGCCGTCTTGCACAGTGAAAGACAAGTAGAAATATTAGAGTGAAGCTGTTCAGACCTCGTCTGATCGAACAGATACTCCGATTCTGCTGACTAACTCAGAAACTGCAACACCTGTTTTAGCTGTTTTCCAGGCGCCATATTTAAATGGGCTAGCAAATCCGCTTCAGTCCTTAACATGTCAACACGACAGCGAAAAACAATTTCCTAAATCCGGTTTTCGCCTTTCGGAAGATGGGCCGCATGGAACCACAACTGTTCGC
This sequence comes from Schistocerca serialis cubense, assembly GCF_023864345.2. NCBI lineage: Eukaryota > Metazoa > Arthropoda > Insecta > Orthoptera > Acrididae > Schistocerca > Schistocerca serialis. Next base: position 167,164,284 of record NC_064649.1, read on the forward strand.
GACTGGTTTGGAGAACACTGTGGACAAATCTGCAGACACGAATCCCGTCAAACATTTACGGGCCATAACCGAGAGGCGAGTTGGCTTACAACGTCCTGCACCGGCAACACAAATTCGGTCCGTGCCACGTGCAGTTGCTAGACTACGCCGGGCAAAAGGAGGCTCTGCGCGGCGTCGGGAGACGCCCCGTGACTTCTGCCGCCTCCGTGTAAGACTGTGCAACGTGTCGGGCTACGTTTGGCTACCGTGGCACTACAAACAATTGTTTCCTCGAGAGTGACCTAATATCTTTGCTGTTGCTTTGTGAACTGTGTATTTAGTTAACACGGCGAGACACGGTATAAAGTTTTCGGAAGATGAACCCTCCACGGAGATACATAACTAACACCAAATCGATAGTTTCTTGGGCTAGTACGTGCAATGCTTTTAACACTAGGGATGTTGTGTTTCGGTGGACACGAACTCAGACATTCAACTAAAGCTTCAGTGATTTGAACTCTACAGTTCTGGTCAGTACCACTTTCTCGACACTGCCATTATGATTCTATGTACGACACGAAGAACATTTTTCCAAAACTACGTATCAGGCAGATGACGGAAAAATTAGCTTTATAATGCCGATGGCAACTTTAGGCAGACTGTGTTGTGTGTGTAAACACACTATTAGTCTTCCACACCTACTGGCAAGCATCTAGGTGGTTTAGCCATAATCTGCGCGAATGTTCAGTACGTACGCACTATATATAGTGCTATTGCCAAGCGCAACAAAGCGAATACACTTTAAGAAGAAAAAAAAGCAAAAAAAATCACGCACCACTAAGGAATTATCCGAATCCCAATGGGACGGAAATAGGTAGACGCCGTATACACGTACACAGCAACAAGTGATCACAATTTCGGAAAAACTGTACGATTAATTCAGCAGAAAGAGCTTCACAGACTGAGCAGGTCAATAATGCGCTGCTCTACCTCCGGGCCTTAGCGTTGATTTATTGAGTTGTTTGATGTCCTCCAGAGGTAAATCGTGTCAAATTCTGTCCAACTCGCGCGTTAGATCTTCGAAATCCGTGGCAGGTTGGAGGACGCTGCCCATAATGGTGCAAACCTTCTCAGTTGGCGAGAGATCGGGAGACCTTGCCGGCCGAGGTAGGTTTTGGCAAACGCGAATACAAGCAGTAGAAACTCTCTTTTGTGCAGGAGAGCATTATCTTGCTCAAAGATACCGGGTGATCAAAAACTTAGTATAAATTTGAAAACTGAATAAACCACGGAATAATGTACATAGAGAGGTACATATTGACACACATGCCTGCAATGTCATGGGGTTTTATTATAAACCAAAGAAATACAAAACTTCAAAAACTGTCCGACAGATGGCGATTGATCTGATCAGAATAGCAATAATTATCATAACAAAGTAAGACAAAGCAAAGATGATGTTCTTTACAGGAAATGCTCAATGTGTCCACCATTATTCCTCAACAATAGCTGTAGTCGAGGAATAATGTTGTGAAGAGCACTGTAAAGCATGTCCGGAGTTATGGTGAGGCATTGGCGTCGGATGTTGTCTTTCAGCACCCCTAGAGATGTCGGTCGATCACAATACACTTGCGACTTCAGGTAGCCCCAAAGCCAATAATCGCACGGTCTGGGGACCTGGGAGGCCAAGCGTGACGAAAGTGGCGGCTGAGCACACGATCATCACCAAACGACGCGCGCAAGAGATCTTTCACGCGTCTAGCAACAAGGGATGGAGCCCCATCCTGCATAAACATCGTACGTTCCAGCAGGTGTTTATCAGCCAGGCTGGGGACGATGCGATTCTGTAACATATCGGCGTACGTCTCATCCGTCGCGCTAGCAGTTTTATTGTCCAGCGGGATCTGTCGGACATTTTGTGAATTATGTTTTTTCCTTTGGTTCTAATAAAACACCGTGTCATTCCAAACACGTGTGTCAATTTTGTACCTCTCTGTGTACATTATGACGTGATTTATTGAGTTTTTAAATGTATACTGACTTTTTGATCACCCGGTAGACTGTTTAAAGCTTCGGAGCTGAGGGAGTTGGCGGTCTACGTAGAGTGTAACGAGGCAGGCAGCACCCAGCAGAATGGAAGTGGCGGATCAGTTGTGAGAGCCGTTACGGAGGAACGCGCGCGGTCCGCTGCTCTTGGCAGACTGGTGTGCTGCGGCGCCGCGCCCTCTACCGCTGTCCCCCCCAGGGGGTCCACAACTCTTTTGTGGATACGTGCGTGGCGAGCACGGGGCCCCGAGCCATTGCAGCCTTCTTTCCCTCCCGGGCTGCATTTCCTTTCCCTTCCCCTCCTTTCCCCTCCATGCTCCTTTCCCCTCGCCCTCTCCTCTCCCTATCTTGGTGTCCCTGCTTATGTTGGCTCCGCTATCCTCTTGGTTCTGTTGGTTTTACACTCCGGCTTTGTTGCGTAATCATCTCCTCCTTTTGGCATTCCTTGGTCCCCCTCTGGGGTTTGACCTCCATTACAAAATTTCTCCTCCGTAGTGTGAGCCATTTGGGGAAGAGCACCTTACCTAGTGTCTCCGACGTGCGCCCTCCTAGTACATTCCACCTTTTCTTTCACGTCGTTGTCTGATGCTAGGGTGCATAGCCAGCACGGTAGCCAGCCCTGTGGTGGGGTCGCTATGTACCCTTTTGGTTGAGCCCCCTGAACACACAGGGATCACACTTCTGATACCTGAGCTGTGACCTCCTCATGCATGCCTTGGAGTGGTTGCTCGTCATCCTGGAGCATCGGAACTCCCGGCAATGGCCGCCGTGCGAGACGGCCCTTGCTGTGGCTGGGCGGCGCCCGTGAGGAGAGCCCCTGATTGGAGTGGGTGGTATCAGGGCGGACGCTATGCAAATGAAACGCATACGGGTCCAGAACTCTGGCCGTTCTTCTGCGGCTGTCTCTCTGCGTGGAACTGATTCCTCAAGTGCTGCTTCTCTTGCCCCTTCGGCCTTCCCTTCCATGGCTACCCCCTGGGAAGAGGGTCAGGCCTGTCGTCTAGGGGCAAAACCTTTCCCCCATTATCTAGTTTGCACCAGGACTGATGGAGATACTTTCACCAGTGTCAAACCTTTATTCTTTGTGGAACGCATTGAAGACTAGTTTGGCGAAGTGGACTCCCTGAGCAAGATGCGGTCGGGTTCGTTGCTGATAAAAACTGCTTCAGCTGCCCAATCTGCGGCCCTTCGTGCCTGTACCCATCTTGGCACAATTCCTGTGTCCATTACCCCTCACCAGTCTCTACATATGGTACAAGGTGTGATTTTTCACAGGGACCTCATCCTTCAAATTGATGAGGAACTTCGGGACAATCTCGGACGGTGGGGTGTTCACTTTGTTCGGCGTGTTCAGAAGTGTCCTAAAGACAATCTTATTGATACTGGTGCCTTTATCCTGGCCTTTGAAGGGGATACGCTTCCTGAGAAAGTTAAGATTATGGTCTGTCGCTGTGATGTGAAGCTGTACATCCCACCTCCTATGAGGTATTTTAAGTGCTTACGTTTTGGCCACATGTCTTCTCGCTGTTCCCAGGCCCCTCTCTGTGGTGACTGTGGACGTCCACTCCATGAGGGGAGTCCCTGTGTCCCCCCTCCTGTGTGTGTAAATTGTCATGGTAGTCATTCTCCGCGTTCACCAGATTGCCCAGTATATAAGAAGGAAAAAAAGATACAGGAGTATAAGTCCCTCGATCGTTTAACCTACACAGAGACCCGTAAGAAATATGCACGACTGCACCCTATGTCCATGACATCTAGTTACGCCTTGGTTACATCTTCACCCCTTCTTCCCCCTTCCTTACCCCCCATCCCGGACCCCTCTCCTCCCCCCCTCCCCTGCGGCTCCCACACCTTCTCCGATGGGCGCTGCTCCCCCTCCCCAGCCAGAGAAGTGTCCCACTCCTTCGGCGTCTGCCGGTCAAGGGCGCCTCTCCCGGGATGCCCCTTCCCGGCACCTTCCAGGCCAAAGGTCTGCTGCCGCGCGGCGCCCGCGACAGCCACGATCTGTCGGCCCCCAGGTCGCCCGGTCTCTTTCTATTCCTGATCTTGCTGCAGCTGACTCCTTCATGTCACACGGCCCTCCTCGATCTCAGCCTGAACGGAAGAAGAAACATAAGTCCCGGGACAAAGAGCCTCTGGCGTCACCGGAGGTCCCTTCCCCGACTTCACAACCGGATTCTGACCTGTCGGGTCAGACCCGGCGGTATGACTGGATTTAGCGTGTTCAGCCCTCATTTAAACCATCGTTCTGTGGTTCTCCAATGGAATTGTAATGGATACTATCGTCACCTTCCGGAATTTAAATCCCTTCTTTCGTCCTACTCTGCAGCTTGTGTGGTTCTCCAGGAATCTCATTTTACTGATGCTCACTCACCGACCCTCCGTGGGTTCCGTGTTTTCTGTCGAAATCGGGTCGGACCCTTGCGGGCTTCTGGTGGCGTTTGTACGTTGGTCCGTACAGACATTGCTAGCACGTGGATTCCTCTCCACACTACATTGGAAGTGGTTGCTGTTAGGGTCCACTTCGTCTCTGCAGTCACAGTTTGCAATCTTTATCTCCCTCCTGACAGGACTCTTACACCCGCTGCCTTAACCACCCTGCTTCAGCAACTTCCTTCTCCCTTCCTCCTCCTTGGGGATTTTAATGCTCATCATCCTTTGTGGGGCAGTGCCTTTCCATCTAGACGAGGTCTTCTTACAGACCAATTTATTGCAGACCACGACCTGTGCCTTCTTAATGATGGCTCCCCTACTCATTTCAGTGCCGGTCATGGTACCTTTTCTGCTATTGATCTTTCTTTCTTCTCCCTCTCTCCTCCCTTCTTTACACTGGTCGCCACACGACGACCTTTGTGATAGTGACCATTTCCCGTTGATTATCACGTTCCCTTCCCGCTCCCCGATGGACAGGTTACCTCGTTGGTCTTTCCACCGCGCCGATTGGCCTCTATACACTGCACAGGTCGAGTTTTCTCCCTCTTTGTCGGGTTGTATTGATGACGTCCTACGTGACGTGTCTGACGCGATTGTTCGTGCTGCTAACCTTGCTGTCCCGCGCTCATCTGGACAATTTCGTCGTCGGCAAGTCCCGTGGTGGAGTACGGCCATTGCCATTGCCATCCGTGACCGCCGTCGAGCTTTGCAACACTTTAAGAGGCACCCATCCGTAGCCAGCCTTACTACCTTTAAACGCCTCTGTGCTAAAGCCCGTTATTTAATCAAACAGGGTAAGCGGATATGTTGGGAACGATTCGTTTCTTCCCTTGGTTCTACTGTCCCTCTGTCACGGGTATGGGCTACACTTCGTTCTCTCCAAGGTTGCCATCGGCAGTCCACCCTCCCAGGCCTTCACCTCCCAGATGGCATTTGTACGGACCCATCAGTTCTTGCAGAACATCTTGCGACCCATTTTGCAGTGGCGTCAGCATCAGCCTCCTATCCAGCTGCTTTCCTTCATCAAAAACAGCTGGCTGAAGCTTCCACCTTATGTTTCACCCATTGTGAGTCAGAATCTTACAACGAACCTTTTACTGAATGGGAATTTCTTTCTGCTCTATCTTCTTCTCATGATACGGCCCCTGGCCCAGATTCCATTCATAACCAACTGCTTCAACATCTCAGTGCTCCACAATGGCAACATCTTCTTCGGGTGTTTAACCGTATCTGGCTCCAGGGTGACTTCCCTTCTCAGTGGAGGGATAGCATTGTGGTTCCTGTCCTTAAGCCTGGTCAGAACCCCCTATCTGTTGACAGCTATCGGCCAATTAGTTTAACCAATGTTGTTTGTAAGTTACTTGAACGGATGGTAGCCCGTCGGCTCAATTGGGTCCTCGAATCTCGGGATCCATTGTCGCCTTACCAGTGTGGCTTTCGAGAGGGACGGTCTTCAATCGATCATTTACTTCGCTTGGAATCCGCAGTTCGGCAGGCTTTTTCCCAGCGCCGCCATTTGGTTGCAGTGTTTTTTGACCTTCGCAAGGCCTATGACACGGCCTGGCGCCATCACATCTTACTAACCCTTCATCAGTGGGGTCTTCGGGGCCCACTCCCGATTTTTATCAGCCAGTTCCTGCTCCATCGGTCATTCAGAGTCAGAGTTGGTACTGCTTTTAGTTCTCCACGGATCCAGGAGACGGGCATCCCACAGGGTTCTGTCTTGAGTGCCCTTCTTTTCCTCATTGCTATCGATGGACTTGTGGCCTCTGTCGGTCCCTTGGTCGCCCCTGCCCTGTATGTGGATGATTTCTGCATTTGGGTTAGTTCCTCCTCGATGCCATCTGCAGAACGGCAGCTCCAGGTGGCTATACGGCGTGCCTCTGCATGGACCCTCTCACACGGGTTTCAATTCTCTCCTTTAAAATCGCGGGTGGTCCACTTCTGTCGCCGTACTACGGTCCACCCTGATCCAGAGCTCTATCTCGCTGCACAAAGATTGCCTGTGGTCCCACAGTTTCGTTTCTTGGGTCTTCTTTTCGACAACAAGCTCACTTGGCTGCCCCATATCAGACTCGTGAAGGTAGGATGTTTCCGTAAACTCAGTGTCCTTCGCTTCCTTGCCCACTCCTCTTGGTGTGCGGACCGTTCCCTCCTCCTCCGTCTTTATCGTGCTCTAGTTGTGTCTCGCTTGGACTATGGTTGTCAAGTTTATGGTTCAGCTGCTCCTTCCACGCTGCACGTTCTGGATCCAGTCCACCATCGTGGTATCCGTTTGGCCACCGGTGCCTTCCCTACTAGCCCTGTTGATAGTCTCCTGGTTGAATCTGGGATCTCCCGCCCCCCCCTTTCTGTTCGGCGGTCCCAGCTTCTGGTGTCTTATGCACCCACTATCCGTTCTTCTCCCACTCATCCTTCCTATTCTATCCTGTTCCCAGACCATGGACGTCGCCCACCCGACTCCCGCCCTCGGGCGGGTTTACCGGTTGGCTGCGCCTTGCGTCTCTTTGCCGTGATTTTCAGCTTCCTTCTTTGTCCTGTCTTCCCAGCTCCCTCCCCTCCACCCCTCCTCGGTTAGTTCCTTGGCCTCGAATTCGGATGGATCTCCGCCGAGGTCCGAAAGATTCCATCCCCCCGGTGGTGTTCCGTTTCTTTTTCCGCCAAATTTTATGGGAGTTTCGGGATGCTGTTGTTTTTTACACTAATGGCTCTAAATCTGCTGATCATGTTGGGTATGCCTTCACGTCCTCTGTTGGAACGGAAAGTCATCTGCTGCCACCTACATGTGGGGTGTTTACTGCGGAATTGATGGCAATTTCCCAGGCCCTTACCTTTATTAAACAATCTCAACACAACCGCGTTTTGTTATGTACGGACTCGATGAGTGGCCTTCTTGCTATTGACCGGTGTTTTTGGCGCCATCCCTTGGTCTCTGCCATCCGTGATCATCTCGCTGATCTTCACCGTGCTGCTTGTTCCATTGATTTCCTATGGGTCCCGGGCCATGTGGGTATCCCAGGTAATGAGCTCGCTGATCGTTTGGCTGGGGGAGCAGTTACTTACCCCCCGTTTTCTGTAACCCCTCCTGCAGCGGATTTACGGCTTCACATTAAATCCCACTTCGCACAGTCATGGGCCAATTCTTGGGAGGCTACTCCCCGGTCTAATAAACTTCGTGCAATTAAGGTGACACCGGGCCCGTGGCGTTCTTCCTTTAGCCTCTCCGGAAAGGACTCGACCACACTGTGTCGTCTCCGCATTGGCCATACCAGGTTGACCCACGGTTTTCTTTTGCGTGATGAGCCACCCCCACTATGTGGTTGTGGAGCCTTCCAGTCAGTGGCCCACATTTTGGTTGAATGCCCCCTTCTTTTGGCTCTGCGTGCTAAGTGCAGACTCCCCCCCACTTTACCTTTGATTTTGGCTGACGATTCCCGGATGGTCTCTCTGGTTCTCGGTTTCCTCCGGGAGAGTGGTTTTTATTCTCAGTTTTAAGGTTTTTAATCTTTCTCTGGTGTTGGGGCAGGGCGGTGAGTGTTTGGGTGTCTCCCACTGTAGGCAGTGTTCGGAGATTCCCGATTCACCTCCCTGACCGAAATCCTCTTTTCTTCCCCTTTTACTCTGTTTTTACCCTTTTATTTTTAAGGCTTGGTTAGTCTTTCTATTCCCATACGTACTTTCTACATTTTAGCAGTTGTACCTTTTAAGTCACAGGTGGTCTTACCTATGCTGCTTCAGCATAGTGTTGGGTTCGTTCTCTTGCCGACTTCCTTCATTTTGTTTTTTTACCAATGACAACGTGACTGCCCTTTTACGTTTTTCCCTTTTTCCGTTTTATTGTTCTGACTTTACTGAGATGTCCCATTAGCGGAATGGAGCCTATTTGAAACAAGGGACTGATGACCTTGCTGTTTGGTCCCTTAAATCTCAAACAACCAACCAACCAATCTAGCGCTGTCGTCCCCAGACTCCTGCCTCCTGCTGTGGGCCTACAGGCGACGCGAGCCGCGCTGTGTGGGTGGCCACTCTGAAAACCCCGCTAAGGAATTAGTTTGAAATGTACCGGGTGATTATAATTAAACTTTTCCTGTTTAAAACTAATTACCGTACGAATACCAAATTTGATAGCACCAATGTCCACAGTATGGGGTGCACGATTCCCGTGCGTCGCAGCTCCACCGTCCAGTTCCGACTCCGGCCGCCAGGTGCCGTGGTCAGTCACCGTGGTTCACAGTCTGTCACACCTGACCGGTCGCAGTGCCCTTGTTGACACGAGCCTGGAGAAGAGGAGCAGAGCGTTGTTGCTGAAGCTCTTGTTATCAAAACGACAGTAAGGCTGCGGCTGCACTTGGAGGATATCGCCAGCTCAAAGGATTGCGGAAGGGTCCTGTTTCTCCACCTGCTGTGCGGAGCAGGACGAAGAAGGTGGAATCGACTGGACAACTGGACGTCTGTCCGGGGAGAGGGAGGCGACCGGCTGCTCCACAGGTGGTAGTCGAGACCGCTGGACAGTTCCCCAACGTCAGGCAGAGCGCGTGCTGTGTCGCGACAGTCGGACATACCGCGGTCCGCTGTACGGGAGGTGCTTCGAACCGTTCTGAGATCGTATCCGTGCAAGACCCGCATCGTACAGCAGCCTGCACCACAGAGCGCACAGCGACGTGTCGACTCCGCTGTCCACTTTCTCGCAAGGATTGAAGTTGACGAGGGCTGGTCCTGGACCGTCCTGTGGGCAGGCGAAGCTCATTTTTCTGTGACGGGTGAGGCCGACACACAACTGCCGACTGTAGGAATCTTCACCGCCAGTCACTGTGCACAAAGTCCCTCTGTATGGTGAACGTGTTGCCGTATGGTGTGGGTTCACGGCTACGTGCGTCATTGGCCGATTCTTTTTTAAACAGGTTGGCACTCGAGGAACAAAGACGTGCAGTGTGACTGGCCAGCATTATTGCGACATCCTTCGCCAGCATGTGATGGCCGCCCTACAAGAGAGAGACGCGTTATCAGCTGATCGCTTCCAAGTGTTGCACCGGCACCATCACACTGGTTGTGGGGCTACCTGAAGGACGGGGTTTGCCAGGGTAACATTCGCACATGTGCTGATCTGAAGCGCAGCGTATCAAGACAGGTAGCCAGCACACATGTGGACATGCTCCGTTCTGCCGTGCAGAATGTAATCCTGCGCTTTCAGGCTCTTCCGGACACTGATGGGCGTCATATTGAGCCCCGTTTGTAGCAGTAATGGTGCCGGTATCTATTGGTATGATGTTCCGCAGCATCACATTTAAAGTGTCTCAATTGAACTGATCCTCCACTATTTCTCTTCCCCTTCTCCTTGACATTAATGCTACCAAGTTTGGTCCTCTTAAGGTAATCACTTTCCGCGCTACAACGTGCTAAATAGGGAAAGTTCAGTCATAACCATCCGGTATATGCGAGGAACAACGTCTATTCCAAACTGTTGCTAACCTACGGGAGGAGGGTGGTAAGTGCCGAAAAATTATTAATGCTCCGTGCGAAGGACTTCGGAGGACCCGCAAAAGCAGCGGACAGTCAACTGAGAAGCGGCGTCCACAGCTGGCCGTTGTCATAAAAAGAAAATGATTATTCGGAATATCTCTGTATTTGTTTTATTTAAGTTTGTATCTGTATAATTGCGCCGGCGTAAACCTACTGCAGTTGACATCCATATTTTAAAAGTCAGTTAGGAATCGATGAGTTCTATGTGGCGGAACAGCCGTAAGTTTGTTGAAGGAATACGGCAATGCATGGGTTGTTATTTTGTTCGTCGCTTTCTCCGCAGACGAAGTGGGATTGTTTTAACTACAGGGCGGAGTTTCCCTTTTCTTGCGTTAATGCCTGCCTGTAACAGTCGGTTATTCTTAGTAGACGTCTGGTTGCGATCTACGTTCAGGCTTTTACAGAATAGTGAATTACAACGAACTGTGGATACTTGGAGTACTGTTTTAGTCGACAGTTTGCGACTGGCAGTCTTAGTGATAGCACTACTTTTTAGCAGCTGTCGGATCGAATGGTTTATTTTATTTCTTTTATTTACCCAAAATTTCACTCGGTTCTAACAGCTTAAACATCTGAACGTCCGACCTCCACCTGGCGTAGAAATGAACGAGCGGAATGTGTGCGACTGTAACTCACTACATGAGTTTTGTCTGTTATCAACGTTTTGTAACACACAGGTCTTTTGCACTTTGGTATTCACTGCGTATCTCTGCTGCGTTAAGCAAAAGTGAAGAAAAATAAATGGTTATTTTATGTAAAAACGGGACATCAGGGAGAGAGACGGATGCCATCTGTACTACTACTACTACTACTACTACTACTACTACGACTACGTTTTAATGTTGTTACCAAAGATCTCGATAAGTACTCGATCCATTTACTTCAGGTTTTTATACGATACTGTATAAGCGCTCGGACGGACTTGGGTTATTTAATTTTTAAACTATGTAATACGTATTTAACATAAGGAGGAGAAACAAGAGCTTTTAGCTCTTAAAGTATGCGTTTTGGAGCCCATGTTTACCGGACAAATTCCTTGTTTTGGTCCACACTACCACCTCTGAAAGCTGCCTACCCAACGGCCTTGGCAACAACACTACCGGTACAGGTATTACACAGTCAGAGGTGTCAGGACGAGTTTCCCTTACAACCTTCGACTCGCACGTTTCCGGTACGGGGACCCTTACCTCATATTAATACATTAATGCTCCTCCATCATCCAAGATAGTGCCGGCCCCGGTGGCCGAGTGGTTCTAGGCGCTTCAGTCCGGAACCGCGCGACTGCTACAGTGGCAGGTTCGAATCCTGCCTCAGGCATAGATGTGTGTGATGTGGTTAGGTTAGTTACGTTTAAGTAGTTGTAAGTTGTAGGGGGCTAATGACCTCAGAAGTTGAGTGGCATAGTTCTCAGAGACCCACCATCCTCGATAATTTGTAACATCGCCACCTACTCATCCTGTACATTACCCACACATTTAAGGGCGCCTGCGCCTATAACTTTGGCGCTCTGTAGCGTCATCGGATGACGGTTCCGGACGCTTCTCTCTGCAACTCCTAGACGTTTGTAACGGGAGTCTCCGAAAACCCTGTATACAGCAGGATGGAGCACCGAGATGCGCCAGACAGCCGCGCAGTGCAGTAAATCACGGATTTTACGTATTTTGTCATTTGTCACACTTTCTATGAACGAGTCGTGAAAGTAGGAGGATTTTGAGCTGATAAAAAAATTAGGATAAAAAGAAATTTCTACGCCGTTGTACGACGTAATAGGCCAGAGGCGGGGGTGAGCACATTCTGTGTGTACGTGTGGCTTGCGAGACTGTGACGGGCTGTTGTGGTGGGTGGACGGGAGGCAGGTGGTGAGTGAGTGAGTGGCGCGGGCCGCGCTATTCCCGGCAGGCCTGCTCGCTCAATTAGCGGCGCCGCGGACGCTTTTAGCCGCGAGGTCTGCGAGCGTGGGCGGAGGAGGAGGAGGAGGAGGAGCCGGAGCCGGCGGCGTGGGTGGGAGGACCAGAGCAGTGGAGGCCGCGCGTGCCACGGGCGGAGGTCCCCAGCCGGCCGCAGCGCCACACCGCGCCGGCTTCCGAGGCGCCACCGGGCTCTGCCGGACAGCACACGAACACGGCACGAACTTCCGAGAACGAAAATCCAGCCAAAGTTGCAAATCTTTTTCATTTCATGCGATGACAAGTTTCGGGCCGAGACCTATTTTCAAATCAACACGACAAAGTCGAAAATGGCATTTCGGAAGATGTCAACAAAATGTGTAATGTACCGGGTGATCAAAAAGTCAGTATAAATTTGAAAACTTAATAAACCACCGAATGACATGGGGTTTCATTAGAACAAAAAAAGAAAACAAAGTTCACAAAATGTCCGACAGATCGCGCTGGACAGCAAAACTGCTACCGTTACGGGTGAGAGGTAGACCGATATGTTACAGAATCGCACCGTCCCCAGCCTGGCTGATAAACACCTGATAGAACGTACGATGTTTATACAGGATGGCGCTCCACCCCATATTGCTAGACGCGTGAAAGATCTCTCGCGCGCGTCGTTTGGTGATGATCGTATGTTCAGCCGCCACTTTCGTAATACTTGGCCTGCCAGGTCCCCAGACCTCAGTCCGTGCGATTATAGGCTTCGGGGTTACCTGCAGTCGCAAGTGTATCGTGATCGACCGACATCTCTAGGGATGCTGAAAGACAACATCCGACGCCAATCCCTCACCATAACTCCGGACATGCTTTACAGTGCTGTTCACAACATTATTCCTCGACTACAGCTATTGTTCAGGAATGATACTGGACACATTGAGTATTTCCTGTAAAGATCATCATCTTTGCTTTGTCTTACTTTGTTACGCTAATTATTGCTATTCTGATCAGATGAAGGGCCGTCTGTCGGATATTTTGTGAACTTTTGTGTATTTTTGGGTTCTAATAAAATCCCATGTCATTCCAAGCGCGTGTGTCAATTTGTACCTCTCTATCTACATTATTCCGTGATTTATTCGCTTTTCAAATTTATACTGACTTTTTGATCACCCTGTACTTTCACAGTGCATACAAGTAACTATTATATGCCGGCCGCGGTGGTCTAGCGGTTCTAGGCGCGCAGTCCGCAACCGCGCGACTGCTACGGTCGCAGGTTCGAATCCTGCCTCGTGCATGGATGTGTGTGATGTCCTTAGGTTAGTTAGGTTTAAGTAGTTCTAAGTTATAGGGGACTGGTGACCACAGATGTTAAGTCCCATAGTGCTCAGAGCCATTTGAACCATTTGAACTATTATATCTATGCACTGTGAACGTACATTACACATTTTGTTGACATCTTCGGAAATGCCATTTTCAATTTTCTTGCGTTGATTTGAAAATGGGTCTCGCCCCGAAACTTGTCATCGCACGAAAACAAAAATATTTTCAACTTGGGCTGGTTTGTGTTTCATTTATAACCACTAGACAGTCCTAACAGGCAGGCGCTAGTCCTGCCGAAACACCGTCTCTGCTCCCCACAGTGTTCTCAGCTCTCGGAGGGTGAGGACCCACACGTTCGTTCACGTACCACACAACGTGTCTACGTAGAGAGCCGGCCAGCCGCCACCTGTCCTGCTGTTAGCTGGAGCTGCCGCCTGCGCTGCGAGCTGTTGCCGATGTCGTGGCGCCGCGCCGTCTCTAGCCGAATTCCACTGTCCACGCCTCCTTACGCCCCTTGACGCTCATTTTCTTTTCCAGAGCCCGCACTGATATTCGGTACTTTCCAGCTCTCGTGGAGCTGATGGGCGTGAGATTTTAATAAATCCTGTGTCTCGTCTCCAACTGAAACCTCCCTCCCCAGACGCATATTTCGATGTTGTTGTTGTTGTTGTTGTTGTTGTTGTGGTCTTCACTCCTGAGACTGGTTCGATGCAGCTCTCCATGCTACTCTATCCTGTGCAAGCTTCATCATCTCCCAGTACCTACTGCAGCCTACATCCTTCTGAATCTGCTTAGTGTAATCATCTCTTGGTCTCCCTCTACGATTTTTACCCTCCACGCTGCCCTCCAATGCTGGTTTGTTGGCCAGCGCAAGTGTTTAAACTCAGAAGTGTGTTCCTGGAGCCACTCTGTAGCAATTATTGTTGTGTGGCGTGCCGCATTGTCCTGCTGGAATTGTCCAAGTCCGTCGGAATGCACAATGGACATAAATGGATGCAGCTGATCAGACAGGATGCTTACGTACTTGTCACCTGTCAGAGTCGTATCTAGACATACAGGTGCCCCATATCACTCCAACAGCACACGCCCCACACCATTACAGAGCCTCCACCTGCTTGAACAGTCCCCTGCTCACATGTGGGGTCTACGAATTCATGAGGCTGTCTCCATACCCGTACACGCCCATCCGCTCGATACAATTCGAAACGAGACCCGTCCGACCAGGCAACGTGTTTCCAGTCATCAACAGTCCAGTGTTGGTGTTGACGGGCCCAGGCGAGGCGTAAAGCTTTGTGTCGTGCAGTCATCAGGGGTACACGAGCAGGCGTTCTGCTGCGAAAGCCCATATGGATTATGTTTCTTTGAATGGTTCGGACGCTTTGTTGATAGCCCAGCATTGAAACCTTGTGTCACATTGAACGATTCTCTTCAGTCGTTGTCGGTCCCCTTCTTGCAGGATCTTTTTCCGGCCGCAGCGATGTCGCAGATTTGATGTTTTATCGGATTCCTGATATTCACGGTACACTCGTGAAATGGTCGTAAGGGAAAATACCCACCTCATCGCTGCGTCGGAGATTCTGTATCCCATCTCTCGTGCGCCGACTATAACAACACGTTCAAACTCAGTTAAATCTTGATAACCTGCCATTGTAGCAGCAGTAACCGATCTAACAACTGAGCCAGACACTTGTTGTCTTACACAGGCGCTGCCGACCGCAGCGCCCTATTCTGCCTGTTTACATCTCTGTGTTTGCATATGCATGCCTATACCAGTTTCTTTGGCGTTTCAGTGTATAATTAGGGACTAACATAGGACGAGGAAAGAATGAAGATGCAGACGGTAAATTTCTGGTGGAGCATAAATACGGAGTCTATGGAAATAAAAATTCCGCGAGATCTAATGCAGACAGACGGATGTTTCCGTTCAAGACGAGGCTCGGAGTCCGGCGCTCAATTTATGAAGAGCTCGGCAGCCATCACATCCAGCAGAGTTGGAAAACGCTCGAGGAATATTTGTGTCTGACGGAATATCGGTGCGGTCTCTGAAGAACAGAAGAGTGGTTAGCGACGGGAGTCGAAGTCAGCTGCAAACAGAGGCTCGAGACGGACAGTCCGGGATTATGAAATGCCTCGAAGAGAACGGTCTATTGACACACAGTCACTACGGATTTAGAAAACATCGTTTTTGTGGAACACAACTAGCGCTTTACGCACGCTAAGTATTGAGTGCTATCGATAAGGGATTTCATATTGATTCCGTATTTGTATATTTCCAGAAGGTGTTTGACACTGTACTACACAAGCGGCTTGTAGTGACATTGCGTGCTTATGGAATAACGTATCGGTTATGCGACTGGATTCGTGATTTCCAGTCAGAGAGGTCACAGTTCGTAGTAACTGACAAAAAGCCACGGCCGATTTGTGGCGTCCCCCAAGGCTGTGTTACAGCTGCTCTGCTCTTCCTTATCTACATGAAAGATTTAGGCGACAATCTGAGCGGCTGCCGCAGGTTGTTTGCAGATGAAATGAAATGTCGTGTGGTTAGGGCCTCCCGCGGGGTAGACCGTTCGCCTGGTGCAGGTCTTTCGATTTCACGCCACTTCGGCGACCTGCGCGTCGATGGGGATGAAATGATGATTATAAGGACAAGACATCACCCAATCCCTGAGCGGAGAAAATCTCCGACCCAGCCGGGAATCGAACCCGGGCCCTTAGGATTGACAGTCTGTCACGCTGACCACTCAGCTACCGGGGGCGGACTGTTTGCAGATGACACTGTCGTTTATCGTCTATTAAAGTGATCAAAAGATGAAAGCAGATTGCAGAAAGATTTAGATGAAGGATTTGCATGGTGCACAAATTGGCAATTGGTCCTAAATAACGAAAAGTGAGAGATCATTGACACGAGTGCTAAAAGGAATCCGTTAAATTTCAGTTACACGATAAATCAGTCACATATAAAAGCCGTAAATCCAATTGAATACCTAGGAATTACTATTACGAACAACTTACATTGAAAGGAACAAACAGAGAATGTTGTGGGCAAGGCTAACCAAAGACTTCGTTTTATTGGCGGGACACTTAGGAAATGTAACAGACCTGCTAAGGAGACCGCTTTACACTACGCTTGTGCGTCCCCTCCCCTCCCCCCTCTCCCCTATACAATAATGCTGCGTGGTGTGCGATGCTTGCCAGATAGGATTGACGGAGTACATCGAGAAAGTTCAAAGAAAAGCAGCACGTTTTGTATTATGGCGAAATAGGGGAGAGGTGATACAGGATTCGGAATGGGCATCGTTACAACAAAGGCGTTTTTCGTTGTCGCAGAATCTTCTCAGAAATTTCAATCGCCAACCTCCTTCAATCGCCAACCTCCTTCAATCGCCAACCTCCTTCGAATGCCGACCAACATAGGGAGAAACGATCGTCATAATAAAATAAGGGAAATCAGAACTCGCACGATAGATATACGTATTCGTTTCTTCCGCGCCCTGTTCGAGACTGGAGAAATAAGAACTTATTGTGGAGGTCATTCGATGAACCCCCCGCGAGACGGTCACGTGTGATTTCCAGTGTGTCCACGTAGATCTAGAACAGCTCGGCCGCGCACGCTGGTACTAATCAGTCGTGCCCAGAAAACCTGAGACCTAACAAGCGAGTCGTGTCTCTCAGTGACGGAGTGTTGGTCTGTAAGCTCGTGCAGGTATTTTACAGCAGTCCGAATAAAATGCCGTCAGCGCTGTCGAGTTTTGGCAGTGCGAGTGTTCCATTGTGGTAATCTCCACGTCCGCCGTGTCGAGGCCATGCCGTATCTCCGCCACCTGCCACGTTGCTCGCGACGGTGCAGTCAGCAGCAGCAGGCGGCTGTTATCTCGCAGCCAAACACTGTCGTACGAACGGCCGCCGGTGCAGCGAATCAGTAGCATTCCGGGCAGCAACAGGTGGGCGGCCAGAACACACCGTCCGACGCGAGCGCCCCTGCAGCTGGCTCTGTGATCACGGGCGGGCGTCAGCCAGTGAAGTAGAACACTAGGAGACCACAGCGCTTGCGTTCAGCTGCCGAGTCTCTTTTATTACTCTATTCTGGCTTTGGTTTACAAGGACCATACAGCCGACAGTGGTTATACAGTGACAAAGAAATAATGTTGTTGTTATCGTTGTTGTGGTCTTCAGTCGTGAGACTGGTTCGATGCAGCTCTCCATGCTACTCTATCCTGTGCAAGCTTCTTCATCTCCCAGTACCTACTGCAACCTACGTCCTTCTGAATCTGCTTGCTGTATTCATCTCTTGGTCTCCCTCTACGATTTTTACCCTCCAATGCTAAATTTCTGATCCCTTGATGCCTCAGAGCATGCCCTACCAACCAGTCCCTTCCTCTAGTCAAGTTGTGCCACAAGCTCCTCTTCTCCCCAGTTCTATCCAATACCTCCTCATTAGTTATCTGATCTACCCATCTAATCCTCAGCATTCTTCTGTAACACCACATTTCGAAAGCTTCTATTCTCTTCTTGTCCAAACGATTTATCGTCCATGTTTCGCTTCCATACATGGCTACACTCCATACAAATACTTTCAGAAACGACTTCCTGACACATCTCGATGTTAACAAATCTCTCTTCTTCAGAAACTCTTTCCTTGCCATTGCCATATATAATACCCTTTCTACTTCGACCATCATCAGTTATTTTGCTCCCCAAATAGCAAAACTACTTTACTTTACTACTTTAAGTGTCTCATTTCCTAATCTAATTCTCGCAGCATCACCCGACTTAATTCGACTACATTCCATTATCCTCGTTTTGCTTTTGTTGATGTTCATCTTATACCCTCCTTTCAAGACACTGTCCATTCCGTTCAACTGCTCTTCCAAGTCCTTTGCTGTCTCTGACAGAATTACAATGTCATCGCCGAACCTCAAAGTTTTTATTTCTTCTCCAGGGATGTTAATACCTACTCCGAACTTTTCTTTTGTTTCATTTACTGCTTGCTCAATATACATATTGAATAACATCGGGGAGAGACTACAACCCTGTCTCACTCCCTTCCCAACCGCTGCTCCCCTTTCGTGCCCCACGACTCTTATAACTGCCATCTGGTTTCTGTACAAATTGCAAATAGCCTTTCGCTCCCTGTATTTTACTCCTGCCACCTCCAGAATTTGAAAGGGCGTATTCCAGTCAACATTGTCAAAAGCTTTCTCTAAGTCTACAAATGCTATAAACGTAGGTTTGCCGACAAAGAAATATAATCGCAAAAAAACAGAGTAACACAAATTATGAAGTTTACATACGCACACACTCTTGAAGTAAAATAAAACCGCAATTAGACAAACAGCAGAGAACCTGCGGCAGTGGTGACAAATACAGTGGAGTAGAGTTACAAACAGCACCATACAGCAACATTATGACAAACATGCGAATGCTCTTATACTAAAAGACAAAACACGTAAATCAAACAATGTCGTATAACAACACGAGACATGTAGCGTACAGACAGACGTAGTTAAAATAAAAGAAAAACCCAAAATGACAAACACAGTACAATCAACGGTATGTACAATAGCGCCAGTAAAACAGTGACATAAAATGCACAAGAGAGCAATAATGAAAATTTAATGTTCAAATAGAGCTCTGTACGCAAATTAAAACGCAAAATTACGAACCCGATTACGAACCGGCCTGATGCTATGTGGAAATGAAGACCTCGGCGACTCAAAAATTAAATACTCGTGCCGGTGGCTTTCAGATAGTCCGTGAGCGACTTATATTTACCGAAACTGTGCAGTAAAACGGGAATACTGGTTGGGAGGGGGTAACCCCCCCTCAACCAGTTTCTGATACAAGATTGATTGTGCAGTAGTCTGTTTGGAACTTGCCAGTAAGATGTGGTTAAGGTCCACCGCTGCCGCCGTCTCCCTGTGGCAGTGTCCAGACGTGACAGTGTTCAACCGATACAGGAGGACGAGGAAACACCCGTGTCCCAGGCTCGTGCCGTCTACGAAGCTGCACCGAGGCGAACCACGGGAAAGGAGGCGCAGAGTCGGAAAGGGAGTGATGACGGTGTGCGACACTTGTGTGTGTTTGTAGTGTACAGGAGAGTGTGATGGGTGCGTGTACAGGGGGGTCGCACCGAGACGTGCGTCCAGAGAAGTGGGCGCTCGCTCGAACACTTCAGTGAACGTCCCACCATCACAACACTGCCAGTTATGTACCACATGTTCAGTCCACACCGAAGACTCTCAAAGTCTGTAGCTCAGTAACTGAAATCCATAGAGATTTTATTTAAATTGCCTTGTACACAGTCGCTTTAAACACATCAGCTAGATCTGCGCTCCTTAATCTTGCCGTCTTTGGGGCTCGCAGAAGTATGTTAGTCTTTTGCGACACACCTACATGTCTCTTTTTTCTCTAGATGCAAAAAAAGCAAACACATGAAGTTCATCTCTTCTTATTATAGAACGACCGAGAGTTACAAATCTCACAAAGTAATTATGTAAGGCTCCTGAATAGAAATATGTGAATAAAAAAAAGCGTATGATTCTTTAGCAAGAAAATAAAAAATGAGCTTTAACGTCGGAAATTTAAAAGACTTAAAACTTGTGAGATACTTATCGCTGGAGATTTTTGCAAAGTAGACCTGTGTGTGGGCGAACCTTTGGCAGACACACATCTCGCCCCACACACCAGTGAGGCGGGAATCCAGATTTGCACAAGTAGGACGCTGAGGCGGGCAGTGGAGTGAGAGTGAGGATGTTTCGTTTTGGAGTATTATGACCGGCTACACGTCTAAATGCTTTTATAATCACTTACAATGATGGGCGATTTCTTGCAAATTGGGCTACTCCGAGAAAAGATTTCGCGATAAATTTATGTTCTACATAAGAAACCTGTTCCAAAAAAATTCCGGAACGTTAATAATTTCGCGCTAACGGTGCGTTGGAGCGAAATGCGGTTGTCTTCCCGCACACCTCTGTGTTTTTAAGTGTAACTGCCGCAAGTTTCACTGTTGTGTGTCTGTTACTTATTGTTCATTGCTGTATTGAGTAGAAGTTGCGTCGCACAGTTTGCGCATTTCGAGATGACAGTGTTACAGGAGCAACGCATCTGCATTAAATTTTCCGTGAAACTCGAGATAACCTTTACAGAGAGACGCCAGATGGTGAAGGACATGTTTAAGCCGTGCTCGGTGTTACGAGTGGTTTACACGGTTTAAAACTGGCCGGACCGAAGTTAAAGATGACTTTCGTTAAGGATGCCCTTCGACGTCTATCCATAACGCTCGTGTGAGGAACATCGGCGAATTTGTGCGTGCCATTCAAAGACTGGCGACGATACAGCAGATAAAAGAAAATCGCAGATGACACTTCGCGCGATGGAGCAAGAATGCTTCCGGAAGAGACTCTGCACAATAAGTAAAAGGTAAGCGAGGAAAGCCGGCCGGTGTGGCCGTTCGGTTCTAGGCGCTTCAGTCTGGAACCGCGAGACTGCTACGGTCGCAGGTTCGAGTCCTGCCTCGGGCATGGATGTCTGTGATGTCCTTAGGTTAGTTAGGTTTAAGTAGTTCTAAGTTGTAGGGGACTGATGACCTCAGAAGTTGAGTCGCATAGTGCTCAGACCCATTCTTAGCGAGGAAAATTTTTTGTAGACCAAGTTTCAGAATTTTTTTGAACAGGCTTCGTATTTCATTAAGGATATTAGAAGACATTAAAAATCTCGGGACACATCCGACAGGTATTCGTGACCCAATAATGCGTCACGACACGGAGGTTTAGAACCGCTGAGCTGTATAATAGAAATAGGTAATGTTCTACTGTAAGTCTGTGCGAAGTAAGTAACCTGTTTTCACAACGCCGCTGAAAGAGCAGCGTTACTGACGTTTACCAATCACGTAAATAATATTTTGTAAGTCACAGAGAGAATCGGCGCATGTACTTTAAATCTGTTCGCCCTTCTCACACACAGAGCGCTGCCAACACTGCAAGTAACGTCGGATTCTGGGAAAGTGAATACCCGGTCCAAAGTATTCGGGAATCGGACGTAGAGCATTTATTTTAATTTATCAAGGAGACCGGTTTCGACCACTACTGTGGTCATCTTCAAACCATTCAGTAGGAACCTCTTTCTGTTGGAGAATCACTGAGGTTCCTATTCAATGGTCTGAGGATGACTACAGTAGTGGTCGAAACCGGTCTCCTTGATAAATAAATCGTGATCAAGACTGTTTTTAATAGTAAATATTTATTTTAATCGTTACTGTACGATAGTCGGGCGAGCTGTTGCGTGGCGCAGGGTGACAGTAATCTGGAAGCGATGTCGCTCGAAACTGTCTGGGCGCTGAAACAGCCGTCAGTGGGCCGTGTTTTGCAGCCCGTCGGCTCTTGTTTTGAGGCGAGCTGGCGTGTTTACACAGTAGCGGGCGGTGTCCTCGCTCCAGCCTCGGAGGTGTTTGCGAAATCCTGCCACGGGCGCGTCCCCTGCCGGCAAGTCCAAACAAACGTACTCTGAGTCACGCCCTGGCTGTAAACCCTGTCCACACTTGGCCGCCCTGCGTGGCCGCGGCTGCCCCGTCTACGTCACACTCCGCAAGCCACCTAATGGCGTGTGGCGGAGGGCACCAACTGCTCCCTCCAACCCTGTTCCAAACGCGAATGGCTCGCGGGAAGAATGGTTGTCGTCGGTAAGCCTCTGTATTGGCTCTAATTTCTCGAATTTTCTACTCGTGCTCGCTACGCGAGACGCATGTAGGGGGAAGTAAAATTGTGTACCGCTCTTCCCGGTAAGTGCTCTCTAGAAATTTTAGTAGTAAATCTCTCCGTGATGCTCAACGCCTCTCCTGTAACGTCTGACAGTGGAGTTCAGCATCTCGGTAACGCTCTCTCGCCAGCTAAACGATCCCGTGACGAAACGCGCCGCTCATCGTCTACTTTCCCCACTATCTGTTTTATGTGGTCATTCCACTTAAGGTTGCTCTGGATAGTTAGTTACGTCTAAGTATTTTACGGTAGATATCGTTTCCAGCTGTGTGTCATCAATAGTGTAAGTATCCGATCATACACTACTGGCCATTAAAATTGCTACACGAATAAGAAATGTAGATGATAAACGGGTATCATTGGACAAATATATTATACTAGAACTGATATGAGATTGCATTTTCAAGCAATTTGTGTGCATAGATAATGAGAAATCAGTACCCAGAACAACCACCTCTGGCCGTAATAACGGCCTCGATATGCCTGGGCATTGAGTCAAACAGAGCTTGGATGGCGTGTACAGGTACAGCTGCCCATGCAGCTTCAACACGATACCACAGTTCATCATCAGGAGTGACTGGCGTATTGTGACGAGCCAGTTGCTCTTTCACCATTGACCAGACGTTTTTCAATTGGTGAGAGATGTGGAGAATGTGCTGGCCAGGGCAGCAGTCGAACATTTTCTGTATCCAGAAAGGCCCGTACAGGACCTGCAACATGCGGTCGTGCATTATCCTGCTGGAATGTAGGGCTTCGCAGGGATCGAATTAAGGATAGAGCCACGGGTCGTAACACATCTGAAATGTAACGTCCCCTGTTCAAAGTGCAGTCAATGCGAACAAGAGGCGATCGAGACGTGTAACCAATGACACCCCATACCATCACGCCGGGTGATACGCCAGTATGGCGATGACGAATACACGCTTCCAATGTGCCTTCACCGCGATGTCGCCAAACACAAATGTGACCGTCATGATGCTGTAAACAGAACCTGGATTCATCCGAAAAATGACGTTTTGCCATTCGTGCACCCAGGTTCGTCGTTGAGTACACCATCGGAGGCGCTCCTGTCTGTGATGCAGCGTCAAAGGTAACCGCAGCCACGGTCTCCGAGCTGATACTCGATGCTGCTGTAAACGTCGTCGAACTGTTCGTGCAGATGGTTGTTGTCTTGCAAACGTCACCATCTGTTGACTAAGGGATCGAGACGTGGCTGCACGATCCGTTACAGCCGTGCGGATAAGATGCCTGTCACCTCGACTGCTAGTGATACGAGGCCGTTGTGATCCAGCACGGCGTTCCGTATTACCCTCCTGAACCCACCGATTCCATATTCTGCTAACAGTCATTGGATCTCGACGAACGCGAGCAGCAATGTTGCGATACGATAAACCGCAATCACGATAGGTTACAATCCGACCTTTATCAAAGTCGGAAACATGATGGTACGCATTTCTTCTCCTTACACGAGGCGTCACAACAACGTTTCACGAGGTAACGCCGGTCAACTGCTGTTTGTGTATGAGAAATCGTTTGGAAACTTTCCTCATGTGAGCACGTTGTAGGTGTCGCCACCGGCGCCAACCTTGTGTGAATGCTCTGAAAAGCTAATCACTTGCATATCACAGCATCTTCTTCCTGTCGGTTAAATTTCTCGTCTGTAGCACGTCATCTTCGTGATGTAGCAATTTTAATGGCCAGTAGTGTATGTATCTTTTCCTATCTATATGCACATTGTTACATTTATTTTTGTTCGGGGTCAGTTGCCTTAGTGTGCACGATTCATCATGTCTTTGGAGGTCATTCCGCAAATCGTTACTATCTTCTGGCGTTGCTGCTCTGTTACACACAACCGCATCATCTGCGAACAGCTTTAGAGAGCATCCGACACTTTGTAGGAGATCTTTTATACACATTGTGAACAGTAACAGTCCTACCCTACTGTCGTGGGCTACACCGGAAATTAACTTTACATTTGTCGATTTTGCTCCGCTCAGCTACGTACTCCCTTCTTCGACCCACTCGCAAATGGAGCCAGGCAGAAACTAGGCCCGTCTCTGACCTCTGATTCCTCTCGCCTTTCTCAAGGAGTACGCTGATAAAATATCTCCGCTTTTAGGAATCGTTCATAACCGCTCGCACGTTGATTGATGCGCACCTACAGACTGCAAAGCTGCGCGAGTCGGGCCGCAACATAAAGCAAAGGAAACAGGAGTAACCCGCTCAATTATAAACCCGTATCATTAACATCGAATTGCAGTGAAATCCTGTGAAGTACGCTCTTGTCCAATGTTATGAGATACTTCGGAGGAAACGGGCATGCCTCTAGATTTCAAAAAGTCTTTTAATTCCGTTCCTAACAACCGGCTTCCAATCAAATCAGAGAACTCGCAAAAAAGGTTTAGGTGTTAAACTTTCCCAAGTGCAGTTCGAGAGTTAAACGGTGGAGAAATAGTCTGAAAGTCGTTGTATAAACACTCTGCCAAACGTAACTCTGACCTGGAGATCAGTTATGTAGATGCAGATTTGCTCGTCGCAGTCCTTGACGAGATTGTTGTCGGCAGCATGATCGCAAATGCCGGTCATCTAAATTTTGTAAATAGTATTTCCCGAAAAGAACTTCTTCTCCCTTCCAGGGATTCCCATTTGAGTTCACGTATGGTCAGCGTAACATTCGCGTTTTGATCTAACCTACCGGTAACAAATGTAGCAGCCCGCCCCTGAATTGCTTCCGTGTCTTTCTGTAATATGGAATACTCGAACAGGATCCAAGAATGGCTCGCGATCTCCGTTATACGTGAAACACCACCCACGCTTCCCCAGGATTCTTCTGAGAAAGCCAAGTCGACCATTCGCCTTCTTTGCATTAGACACTGTACGCCTGTCTTCTGTTCCTGATATACTTTCTCTCTTGTCTATACGACTTCTCGTTCCTCCTATTTCCGCTTCATCTGTTGATAGCTGTCGCATCCTGAATCTTCGATACACAGATTCCTTGATGCAGCTCTCCATGCTACACTATCCTGTACAAGTTTCTTCATCTCCCAGTACCTACTGCAGCCTACGTCCTTCTGAATCGGATTAGTGTATTCATCTCTTGGTCTCTCTCTACGATTTTTACCCTCCACGCTGTCCTCCAATACTAAATTAGTGATTCCTTGATGCCTCCGAACATGTCCTAACATCCGATTCCTTCTTCTTGTCAAGTTGTGTCACAAACTCCTCTTCTCCCCAATCCTATTCAACACCTCCTCATTAGCTATGTGATCTACCCATCTAATATTCAGCATTCTTCTGTAGCACCATATTTCGAAAGCTTCTATTCCCTTCTTCTCTAAACTATTTACCGTCCGTGTTTCACTTCCATACATGGCTACACTCCATACATGGCTACACTCCATACAAATACTTTCAGAAACGACTTCCTGACACTTAAATCTATACTCGATGTTAACAAATTTCTCTTCTTCAGAAACGATTTCCTTGCCATTGCCAGTCTACATTTTATATCCTCTCTACTTCGACCATCATCAGTTATTTTACTCCCTAAATAGCAAAACTCCTTTACTACTTTAAGTGTCTCATTTCCTAATCTAATTCCCTCAGCATCACCCGACTTAATTCGACTACATTCCATTATCCTAGTTTTGCTTTTGTTGATGTTCATCTTATACCCTCCTTTCAAGACACTGTCCATTCCGTTCAACTGCTCTTCCAAGTCCTTTGCTGTCTCTGACAGAATTACAATGTCATAGGCAAACCTCAAAGTTTTTATTTCTTCTCCATGAATTTTAATACCTACTCCGAATTTTTCTTTTGTTTCCTTCACTGCTTGCTCAGTATAGAGATTGAATAACATCGGGGAGAGGCTACAACCCTGTCTCACTCCCTTCCCAACCACTGCTTCCCTTTCATGCCCCTCGACTCTTATAACTGCCATCTGGTTTCTGTACAAATAGTAAATAGCCTTTCGCTCCCTGTATTTTACCCCTGCCACCTTCAGAATGGTTATCGAGTCCGTTTGGCGTACCCCTGTTCGCACATCCTGCCGGTTTTCCGTTGATTCCGCAAGTTGCCAGCAAACCTCATTCGTCTGGTTTCGGTGTATTTCGACACAGTGCAGTGGTATTTTATTTGATCGTAGCGCCGTAACTCAAACGAATGCAGCCTTTTTTTCTCCAACAGTAGAAGAAGGAAATGGAGTAAGGGTGTCGTCACAATGAATTGCGGCGAAGTAGTGTAGAAAGTCGGAAAGTGTAAGCCTGTAGGTGGAGAAGTGTGAAAAGGCCAAGGAAGAGATGGGACGCGTAACGGGCGAAGGCACAGGGCAGAGGAAGACGTGTGAGGATGTGGAGACAGGACAGGACACGGCACGGCACGGCAGAGCGGGCCGCCTGCCAGGGTCAGCTGTGGCCGCCTTCAGGTACGTCGCGTGCCGCCACACAGAGATCGCTTTCGCTGCGGCCGGTTCCCGCCGCCTGCACTATTGCCTCGCCGTGGACCAGCACAGCCGTTTAAATAGACCGGCGCGGCGCGTGTCGCCTTCGTCTTCTCGCCACGTCGACACACACACACACACACACACACACACACACACACACAGTAATGGTTATCGTGGGTCAGTTGAAACTCGAGCTTTTGAAAGTGTACATCACGTCCATCATCAGGAGCTAAGTGATTACCGGGACTGATACGCTTGCCTTGTGTAATAGGGGCTTAGCTTACTGTGCGTGGGGTGCTGTGGCCTGCCGGCCGGTGTGGCCGAGCGGTTCTAGGCGCTACAGTCTGGAACCGCGCGACTGCTACGGTCGCAGGTTCGAATCCTGCGACCGCGCGACTGCTACGGTCGCAGGTTCGAATCCTGCCTCGGGCGTGGATGTGTGTGATGTCCTTAGGTTATTTAGGTTTAAGAAGTTCTAAGTTCTAGGCGACTGATGACCTCAGAAGTTAAGTCCCATAGTACTCAGTCATTTGAACCATTTTTGCTGTGGCCTGTTGAGGAATTTGCATGCGTTAAAAGTGTAGAGGGCAGACTCCGGGCATGTTCGACCACTTTTTTTCTTCAGCATAAAACGTGAGTGATTTTCGCTTTTCTTGACTTGTGGCAGCATGTTGGTATAGTGTGTCATAGAAACTTAAGTGGACTATGTTATTGAGGCACTGGAACTCGCGCTATTCGTCCACGAGACTCAGAGGGCCATAGACACGGGTTCACAGGTAGATGCCGTGTTTCTTGACTTCCGCAAGGCGTTCGATACAGTTCCCCACAGTCGTGTACTGAACAAAGTAAGAGCATATGGACTATCAGACCAATTGTGTGATTGCATTGAAGAGTTCCTAGATAACAGAATGCAGCGTGTCATTCTCAATGGAGAGAAGTCTTCCGAAGTAAGAGTAATTTCAGGTGTGCCGCAGGGGAGTGTCGTAGGACCGTTGCTATTCACGATATACATAAATGGCCTTGTGGATAACATCGGAAGTTCACTGAGGCCTTTTGTGGATGATGCTGTGGTATATTGAGAGGTTGTAACAATGGAAAATTGCACTGAAATGCAGGAGGATCTGCAAGAAATTGACGCACGGTGCAGGGAATGGCAATTGAATCTCAATGTAGACAAGTGTAATGAGCTGCGAATACATAGAAAGAAAGATCCTTTATCATTTAGCTACAATATAGCAGGTCAGCAACCGGAAGCAGTTAATTCCATAAATTATCTGGGAGTAGGCATTAGGAGTGATTTAAAATGGAATGATCATATAAAGTTGATCGTCGGTAAAGCAGATGCCAGACTGAGATTCATTGGAAGAATTCTAAGGAAATGCAATCCGAAAACAAAGGAAGTAGGGTTCAGTACGCTTGTTCGCCCACTGCTTGAATACTGCTCAGCAGTGTGGGATCCGTACCAGATATGAGATAGAGTAGATCCAACGGAGAGCAGCGCGCTTCGTTATGGGATCATTTAGTAATCGTGAAAGCGTTACGGAGATGATAGATAAACTCCAATGGAAGACTCTGCAGGAGAGACGCTCAGTAGCTGGGTACGGGATTTTGTTGAAGTTTCGAGACCATACCTTCACCGAAGAGTCAAGCAGTATATTGCTCCCTCCTATGCATATCTCGCGAAGAGACCGTGAGGATAAAATCAGAGAGATTAGAGCCCACACAGAAGCATACCGACAATCCTTCTGCCCAAGAACAATAAGAGACTGGAATAGAAGGGAGAACCGATAGAGGTACTCAAGGTACCCTCCGCCACACACCGTCAGGTGGCTTCCGGAATATGGATGTAGATGTAGATCCCGTTGCGCTGCCGAAACTGTTCGTCCCACACGAGCAGCTGTTTCCGGAATGGACGCGTCACATTCTTTCATGCCGACAATGCGCCCTCTTTCAAACTGACTCATTTGACAGTACGGTTCGCGGACACACCTGCGGGGCATCCTGCACGTCTGCGCTACTGATTCGTCACCTTGGCTGTACAGCGACAGCGAAAGCCGCAGGTGATGTTGCGCCGCGATATCCATCTTGACGTTGTGAACCTGCCGTCAGATTTTAATCGTTTCTCTACAACATACTAATGTACATGTCCTGTGAATAAGGACGTCTTATCTGTAGTCGTTCAAGGTGTTCCGTTTTTTCTGAACATGTGTGTGCATATTTATTTATACATATTGAAAATAGTTACATAATAACATGAGAAATTTCGTTTATAGGTGTAAATGTATGTTTGTACAAAATCGTTAATGTCCGAAAGTTTCTCACTGATTGCTTTGAAATCTTAACACAAAGTTGGAGTCGAATACGAACATATTTTCCATACCTACGGGAGCGCCATAGCGTTTATCTGTGTGTCACATAATACTGCTGTAATTGTATATACCATATGCCGCTCGAGTACGTATGTAAAAAAACACGCTCATATTCGAATGCAATATTTTGTGAAAATTTCGGTGCAACTGGTGAAGAACTTTTGGAACTGTATGATTCTGAACAAACGAACATGTACATTTTTATTTCATCTACATCTACATACATACTCCGCAATCCACTATACAGTGCGTGGCGGAGGGTACCTCGTACCACAAGTAGCATCTTCTCTCCCTGTTCCACTCCCAAACAGAACGAGGGAAAAATGACTGCCGATATGCGTCTGTACGAGCCCTAATCTCTCTTATCTTTGTGGTCTTTCCGCGAAATGTAAGTTGGCGGCAGTAAAATTGTACTGCAGTCAGCCTCAAATCCCGGTTCCCTAAATTTCCTCAGTAGCGATTCACGAAAAGGACGCCCCCTTTCCTCTTGAGACTCCCACCCGAGTTCCTGAAGCTTTTCCGTAACACTCGCGTGATGATCAAACCTTGCAGTAACGAATCTAGCAGCCCGCCTGTGAATTGCTTCTATGTCCTCCCTCAATCCGACCTGATAGGGATCCCAAACGCTCGAGCAGTACTCAAGAATAGGTCGTATTAGTGTTTTATAAGCGGTCTCCTTTGCAGATGAACCACATCTTCCCAAAATTCTACCAATGAACCGAAGACGACTATCCGCCTTCCCCACAACTGCCCTTACATGCTTGCCCCACTTCATATCACTCTGCAATGTTCCGCCCAAATATTTAATCGACGTGACTGTCAAGCGCTACACTACTAATGGAGTATTCAAACATTACGGGATTATTTTTCTTATTCATCTGCATTAATTTACATTTATCTATATTTAGAGTTAGCTGCCATACTTTACACCAATCACAAATCCTGTCCAAGTCATCTCGTATCCTCCTACAGTCACTCAACGACGACACCTTCCCGTACGCCACACCATCATCAGCAAACAGCCGCACATTGCTATCCACCCTATACAAAAGGTCATTTAGTAGATAGAAAACAGCGGACCTACCACACTTCCCTGGGGCACTCCAGATGATACCGCCACGTCCGATGAACACTCACCATCGAGGACAACGTACTGGGTTCTATTACTTAAGAAGTATTTATATAGATCGTTAAAAAAGGAGGGACCATAAAAGTACAAAATATCAAACTAAACGCACATTTTGTTTTTTATAGATCAGAAAAATGGTACGAATCGTGCGCAATTTCCGAAATGTCTAATGAGCTTGTCGGGGTGGAATGTGTTGGTGAAGACTACTTGCCTACACTGTGGAAGTATGGGCCGATTCCAATTACTCAACGTGCCTGTTCACTGACAGTGCTGTAGGCAGATAGAAGGAGCTGGTAACCGGAATGTGTGACGAATCAAAATTATTATATAGGTTTTTCTGTCGTCACGATTTAATTTCTGATATGTGTCTTGTAGTAGTAGTAGTCAAAAAGTAACATAAGTCAAGGAGAAGCATGTGGTATTTATCATTTCATTGTAACTAAAGTCTGTGTCGATGAATATATTCTGGAAGAAATGCGTACCGTGTCCAGCCATGCAAGTATTCGTAGTGCACAGAGAAGGCAAAGGTCAACCGCTCGGAGGGCGACCGACGGCCGAGTGGTTCTGTACCGTCACTGATAAGAAATAACGGTACCACCCTACACTTGTGTGCGCTAATGGCATTGAAGGGGTTTTGAGTGACCCTGTGTTGAGAAGGCGAGGAGAGCAGTGAGCTCGGGCCGGCAAGACGACACGTACTGACCAGCCGACCGTTGCCCGCCGCGGCGTTTGATACCGCCTGGTCGCGGTGCGAGCAGTGGCACGTGGCGCGATAGGAGAACTACGTGAGCGGGGTAGACAGGGACGGGGGACCGCCGAAGCGGAGGTGTGGGCCGAAAACTGGGAAACACACCGAGGTAAGAGACTTTGACAAAGGGCAGAGCCTGTCAACGAGTATCTCGAAAACGGCCAAGTTGGTCGAATGTTGACGTGCTACTGCCGTGAGCATCTGCGGGAAGAGGTGGGATGACAGTGAAACTATCGCTGGGCGATAAATGGTTGGACGTCCACGACTGTTCACAGAAAATGGACCTCGGAGGCTTGTTTCCTCTGAAAAGTGGTGAGCCGACGATTTGGATGGGATTTGATTAATGAAAAGGGCACGTACAATTCAAGGTTTATATCCCCAAAACCATTAATTAATTGTAATAAATTACACTGTGACTTACAAATTACAGTGACACAGACAAATCGAGCTGCTTACAATATGAGGTAATAAAAATGTTATATGCCACAGGTTATAATGAATTCTACTCTGTAAATGATGAAAGTCTATATGAATGCAGCTTGCCGCTAACTTGGTGTAATGTTTTGTCTGTACAGAAGTGTATCTGTCGCCTTTATCGCTCTTTCACCCTCACACATAAATCGATACAATAAAGTCAGGGCTTCGTGTTTTCTAGTTAGGCCGATCCGTGAAAAGACAGAGAAACAATTATGCTAATGGAGGATTCTCTGTCTCTCTCTCTCTCTCTCTCTCTCTCTCTCTCTCTCTCTCTCTCTCTCTCTCTGTCCTTTATCTGTGTACAGTTTAAATATATTATTTACGTGAAATCAGCCTAGTAGAATCTCTGGTGGAGCCCTTCGTCTTAATATTCAGCGGCTGGCTTGCTAGAAAAGATCTTTACATTTGTTATTATTATTAAGCGCTGCATTCAGTTGGGAAAATCGATCGTTTGAACAATTCGTTCAGTTTACGACAGATCTAAAATTTCAGATGTGGACGAAGCCTTTTTGGACGATTTCAAAAAACTCAGAGATTGCAGGCTCTCTTCGTCACAGCTGAAACTTCCCAATTAATTACAGGGCCCAGACAATCATCAATGATTCAGACAGAGAACTCATTCGTCATTCACTCTAGAATAAAATGGTCACAAACCTTATTTCTGAGGAAAATTGTATATTGAATCCATTTTCGTACATGTTCCGTTTTCTGTTGGTTCCAAGTCTCATGTAATTTTCTTTTACAGGGTTTTCTTTTTCTTTATATATCACGCTAGCGGCACAAACTTCCTAGCTCGCTTTAGCGCGAAGACGAGTAAATAAATCTCTTTTAGCAATCCGATAATCTTCCAACCGATACTTCCGAAGCTGTTCCTTTTTCCCACTATATTAACCATGGAGCATCCATTTCTGTACCTCTGTTGTTCCAAAGAATAAACGTACTAGAAAAATACCTTGGCGTCGACGAGCTGTCGACGCATATATTACTAGAAAATCTGATCAGATACTTTTCAAACGTAAATACATGTGGATGATTTGGTTGACCATTATTAATTATTGCGTGGTAGAGGGTAATTTTCCGTGGGGAGATTACGAGGTGAACAGAGAAACTTACTTGTGTCGTTTGAATCACTGCCACACAAAACTGTTTACAACTTGATATATTAACAAATAATCATTGTGCATTAAACTACATACTTTCACCTAATACAGTTAAATTTTATAATGTGAAGCACAAATGTATAATTTACAATTGAAGTTACTCCTTCCTATACCTTCTTTAAAAGAGTGATAAAATTTCCAAAAGGTATCTCAATTAACACCACACGAACATGACTAGCTCAAATAATTTGCTTCCTTATAGAAAGTTTGCTGATTTCAACAGCGCAGACCACATTCAAACTCCAGCCAAGATGGGCCGCTTGCAGGTCAAAACATGTTACGGCTGCGGCAGCGGGGAAACTTACTTAGGTAGTAAAAGAACACAGGCCACCTAGCAATCTTACCAAAATCAGTTTACACGAAGGAGGAAGAGGGGGGGGGGGGGGGGAGGAAAACATAATAAATACCATACGCAAGTGCACTTGCCGAACCAACTACTAAAAATACAGTATAGAAGGATATCAATTAATGACAAAATCCGGGCTAGGCCCGGCAATATTGCACCTGAGCGCTAGTAGCCAAAGTAAGGTTGACAGACACCGATGTCTGACATCGTGTTAGAGCTAACTGGCACAACAAATAAATAAGAGTAAAAGAACAAGTAAATGGCAATGCCCTGCAATTTAAATAAAAATAAGTAAGCACAAGGCTAAAAGCAATTGCTAGCGACTTAAGAAGCACACATAAAAATATCAGACTGCTGCCACATCACAAAACGGAACAGGCGCGCGCGCAGTCCCCAGCAAGCCAGAAAACCAACAACACACACTCCAGCAACCTCGGCAGCCTGACTACAGTAATTTCAAGTCAGTCAGGGCGCGTGAGCACACCGGGTCCACGCAAAACACGCACTGCCAAATAATTCCCACCAACAGATACGGCTGCCCCCCTGGCGGGAAAATGTGGGCGACGACCGGGTACACACCGGCAGAAAACTCGACACCCAGACTCCGGCCAATACGGAATCGCGCAGAAAATATAAACAACAGCTGAAGTAAGGTGAAACGAACCCCGCCACGCAGACCGGACAGAGCAAACACACAGAAAGCCTGCCCTGCAGTCCTTACAACTCCCGGGTGCGGAAACCCGAGCGATATCGTGGCACCCTTTTCAGAGGCGGAGAACCTCGAGCGATCGCGTGCGGGGATCCGTCAGTTGTCCACTAGAGCACCTCACCGACACGACACGCCACACCGCCCGAGAGGCCCGCCGACAACGAGACCACACCCCCGTCCCGGGGCGGAAGGCAAAGTGCCGCCAGCTCGGAGCGAATCCAACTGGCGAGCCGGGTGCGCGCGGCCCCCCGTGGAAAACGCTCCGGAGGGCAGCAGCCGCCTCAGCGCCTGCGCAGGCCGAACCAGACGGAAACAGAAATACTGTACAAGTCGCTATCGATAGTGCCGGATACGCAACGCGCCAGAGAAGTGGCACAAGTGGGATGAATGGTAATCAGTAGCACCTCTGCCGACAGAGCACAAGGCTGGTGCACGCACAGGTATTTCGGAGTACATCGCTCATCGTACATTTTTTTAACACGGAGCTCCGCAGCAGACCACCCCCAAGTCTTCACACGTTGACCCAACGGCATCGTCAGATGGGCGCGGGACCGTCTGGATTCGACCGTCGTTCGATGGAAAAGTGGCGGCTGTTCGTGTGAATGACATTTGTGCTACACTGGGTCGGCGGTCGCCTCCACAAACGCCGTCGTGGAGGTGAACGGCGGCTCGAAACGTGCGGCGCGCCACCCCAGACCGCGTAAGAAACGTGATCTGCGGCGCCACGGACGTAGGCTGGTGGCAGGCATTCTGCGGTGCTCGTATGGAACCTGTGTTAGTAATCGAAGACACACTGACGAATGCAAACCACCTGCATCCCTTCACGCTAGATGTCTTACCCGACGCTGACGTCATCCTTTCGCAGCATACTTGTCCGAGTCTGGGATCCCTTACGGTGCTACGGTAGTTTGAGGAGCATTACAGTGAACTCACGTTGATGTCTCTGCGACCAGATTCGCCTGATGCGAATCCTATAGAACCCGTATGGGTAGCTATCGGACGCAAAGCAGCCGCCCGCTACTAACGCGAATTACATGATCTGTGCGAAGACATCTTAATGCCACGTACCTCCACAAACCTACCAACAAAGTGTCGGATCCGTGGTACGCAGTATCAGTTGTGTCTTTCATTCCGAAGACGGACCTACTAGGTAGTAAAAAAGGTGGTCGTCGTGTTTTGGCTCATCAGAGAGAGTGTTACTCCGTGTGAGTTAGGACAAGTCTGAAAGTGTCGTCATCCATACCTACCTGGGACAAAATTGTATCGATCATTTCGTCATTGTGGAATTTATCGCGATTTTTTTTGAAAGAGTATAGGAAGTTGTTCTCGGACTAAGCTGTGTTTTAAATGAAAGGTTTGAAGAATGCAGTAACTTCATTTAGGGCACGATGTGTATAATTATTTTCTGAACCTTGTCAGTCGCACTCATCGATTTTGTGTGGCTCGTGACGAAAAGTCAAGTGATTTTAAATTGCTACCAGCTTAGTTAAGAGAGGCTTGTACGTTGTGTCAGTGCTTGATAGTACAACTCCTGAGTCTTTAAAATACGCCGACACTAAAGTTCTGACTCGAGTAATTTTGTCTGAAATGGTTCGTGTTGTGTTGTCTGCACACACGGCAGTAGATTTGGGCGTTGCTAATATTTAACGGAGATTTATGAGCGCAGACTCGAGCGTAATTTTTTAAGTACAGAGCCGTACTACGAGGTAGTAACGTTATTGTGTGTGTCGAATAGTTGCTTATAGAGCATTATTCCTGCAGCTCTTCTCGATCGGCGAATCAACCGTCACGTGTCGGAGGTGAATTGCCGTAGACGTATTGCTAGTGACGTAACCATTGAGGCAACTTTGCCCTAGCTGAACCATTACAAAGCGGAAATTGCAACTGCTACCATTATTTCTGTAGTAAAAGTGACGAGTTACAATTACGTTTAGTATATGCTTTTGGGTGCACGTGAGGCAAACACCTGAAGAGCTTAGTATTTTGAAAATCTAAACTCTGAGTGGTGAAATAAAGTGGTGGTGGCACCTACGATTTCTTTTAAGTTTTTTCTCGTGTTCATCTGGCTTACTGTGAGGTATTAGTTTTTAGCACTCACTCATACACAACCGACGTTTGGCCGTTGGAAAGCATTTACGTTTAGAAAGAAAATAAGAATGAACCTTCATTCGTTAAAAATACATTTTAGTCCCCAAATTATCATTTACCCATGACGAACTTTCAGCAAGTAATTGAGAGAAGGAAAGAATTTAAAAGGAATGTAAAAGTTATAGTTCCGACATTTAGCAGGCAGCGTGAGCAGGCTCAAGTAAGTGATAAGATCTAGGCATATGAATTGAGAACATTTAAAACCAAAGACTGTCATTTTCAGAGACTAGCGCCTAGTAGCTTAAGATATTAAAGGAACTTCGTAAGCGGTTGCCATTGAAACATTACGATTAATTAAATATTGGAGTTGGCAAGCACTCCGTCTTCAGGACACGACTGGCCTACCGGGACCATCCGACCGCCGTGTCATCCTCGGTGAGGATGCGGATAGGAGGGGCGTGTGGTCAGCGCACCGCTCTCCCGGTCGTTATGATGGTATTCTTGACCGAAGCCGCTACCATTCTGTCGAGTAGCTCCTCAGGTGGCATCCCGAGAAAGGGCAACAGCGCATGGAGGCTGGATGGTCCCCCTTCCAAGTGCCGGCCACGCCCGACAGCGCTGAACTTCGGTGATCTCACGGGACCGGTGTATCCACTGCGGCAACGCCGTTGCCCGGAGTTGGCAAGAATATACCTAAAAGATATAATAAAGGAATAAGCTGATATGTAAACATTTATTAGTAGCGGCACAAATAAGCAGAGGCGGTGCGCAAAGAAGTTTATTTACGTTGAGTTAGCAACAATTTGTACTTCTGGATTTGTGTGTCACATTCTTTGACGAAAATACTTCAATTCTGACACTTTTTCAACACTTCGGGATTTGTAAGTAATTGATGGTATATTAAAGTCGTAACTGTCGTGATACTGGAGTTGGTGTAGTAATGCCAGAATTGCACCTCTCCACGAGTAGTTATGAAGCCATTGTAGGCCTACGAGAAGTAGTTGCGACAGCAAAAAGCAGGGCAAACAACCGTAGAAGGCTGTTTGTTTGTCTGTCTGTCTGGCTGGCTGGCTGGAACGTAGCGATGCCGTGCCCGACAGTTGCGAAGGCGGCCGTGTTGGCTGTACGAGTCTCGTGAGCCCCTGCCGCACGTGACACGGCAGCCGCGTCTACTGTACACGGTGTTTCAAGAAGGACTTCACAACTTTAAAAAAATATTAATGCAAGTTTATTGAAAGAAGATACAGAACTGGGTTTGGTGTTACTTTGTAGGAAAAAAAGGCGTTTCTTTCTTCTTTTTTACCTTAAACTACAGATGTTGTATGAGGATTCCGTTGGCTGTCCTGCACACATCCCATCGGAAGTGAATTTCTTCCCGAACTCGCTGTAGCAATGCAGGTGTAACATGCTCAGTGGCGGCGTAAGTTCTTGCTCTCAGTTTTGGAAGAGAAGCCGGCACACGAGCTGCAAAGACGACATCGTCGATGAATCCCCATTTTAAAGCAAAGCGAGTGGTGTCAGGTCCGGGGAACGTGGGGGCCACGCAGTTGGTCCGTCACGGCCAGTCCATTGCCCTGGAAGCGGCCACTGGGAGAATCCCGGACGTCAGACAGGTAGTGGGGTGGTGCAGCATCTCGCATGAAGTAAACATTTCGCTCTCGGTCATCCTCATCGATCTGTGGTGTCAAAAAGTGTTGTAACATATTCAGGTACACTATCCCGTTGATAGTTCTCTCATGGAAAAACTTACTGAGCACCCTGTTTCTAAAAAAAAAAAAAACGTTTATGCCACTCATAAATTGTAGGCCTACTAGCAGGATCTTGGTAGGGAAATCACGCTCAACTGTTGTCGTCGTCTTCGATTCTTCAAACCTAAACACATAGCTAGCACGCTCTGCTCTAGTGAAGGCAGCCATCTTTAACCCAACTGCCGCTAGCCATCGTTACATTGCGACTCGATGCTAGCGAACTGCGCGAGACTAATTGACACTACAATCGCCTCTGTAGCTACTATGAATTAGTTTGTTGTTGTTGTCTTCAGTCCTGAGACTGGTTTGATGCAGCTTTCCATACTACTCTATCCTGTGCAACCTTCATCTCCCAATACCTACTGCAACCTATATCCTTCTGAATCTGTTTGGTGTATTCATCTCTTGGTCTCCCTCTACGATTTTTACCCTCCACACTGCCCTCCAATACTAAATTGGTGATTCCTTGATGCCTCAGAATATGTCCTACCAATCGATCCCTTCTTCTAGTCAAGTTGGGCCACAAACTCCTCTCCAGTTCTATTCAATACCTCCTCATCAGTTAATGATCTACCCATCTAATCTTCAGCGTTCTTCTGTAGCACCGCATTTCAAAAGCTTCTATTCTCTTCTTGTCCAAACTAGTTATCGTCCATGTTTCACTTACATACATGGCTACACTCCATACAAATACTTTCAGAAACGACTTCCTGACGCTTAAATCTATACTCGATGTTAACAAATTTCTCTTCTTCAGAAACGCTTTCCTTGCCACTGCCAGTCTACATTTTATATCGTCTCTACTTCGACTATCATCAGTTATTTTGTTCCCCAAATAGCAAAACTCCTTAACTACTTTAAGTGTCTCATTTCCTAATCTAATTCCCTCAGCATCACCCGACTTAATTCGACTAAATTCCATTATCCTCGGTTAGCTTTTGTTAATGTTCATGTTATACCTTCCTTTCAAGACATTGTCAATTCCGTTCAACTGCTATTCCAAGTCCTTTGCTGTCTGACACAATTACATTGTCATCGGCGAACTTTAAAGTTTTTATTTCTTGTCCATGGATTTTAATACCTACACTGAATTTTTCTTTTGTTTCCTTTACTGCTTGCTCAATATACAGATTGAACAACATCGGGGAGAGGTTACAACCCTGTCTCACTCCCTTCCCAACCACTGCTTCCCTTTCATGTCCCTCGACTCTTATAACTGCCATCTGGTTTCTGTACAAATTGTAAACAACCTTTCCCTCCCTCTAGTTTACCCCTGCCACCTTTAGAATTTGAAAGAGAGTATTCCAGTCAACAATGTCAGAAGCTTTCTCCAAGTCTACAAATGTTAGAAACGTAGGTTTGCCTTTCCTTAATCTTTTTTCTAAGATAAGTCGTAGGGTCAGTATTGCCTCACGTGTACCAACATTTCTACGGAATCCAAACTGATCTTCCCCGAGCTCAACTTCTACCAGTTTTTCCATTCGTCTGTAAAGAATTCGTGTTAGTATTTTGCAGCTGTGACTTACTAAACTCATAGTTCTGTAATTTTCACATCTGTCAACACCTGCTTTCTTTGGGATTGGAATTATTATATTGTTCTTGAAGTCCGAGGGTATTTCGCCTGTCTCATACATCTTGCTCACCAGATGGTAGAGTTTTGTCAGGACTGGCTCTCACAAGGCCGTCAGTAGTTCTAATGGAATGTTGTCTACTCCCGGGGCTTTGTTTCGACTCAGGTCTTTCAGTGCTCTGTCAAA
Organism: Schistocerca serialis cubense; assembly: GCF_023864345.2. NCBI lineage: Eukaryota > Metazoa > Arthropoda > Insecta > Orthoptera > Acrididae > Schistocerca > Schistocerca serialis. The sequence continues at coordinate 167,203,184 of NC_064649.1, forward strand.
CTCTTCACGCCTTATCGTATCTCCCATTTCATCTTCATCTACCTCCTCTTCCATTTCCATAATATTGTCCTCAAGAACATCGCCCTTGTATAGAGCCTGTATATACTCCTTCCACCTTTCTGCTTTCCCTTCCTTGCTTAGAACTGGGTTTCCATCTGAGCTCTTGACATTCATAAAAGTGGTTCTCTTTTCTCCAAAGGTCTCTTTAATTTTCCTGTTTGTATGAATTTTCAAATTTGTTGAGTCCTTTGTGAAGCAGCCTGTACGTGTAAGCCGCCTCACGGCTCTCCGTGCCACGGCCGTGTAGGCGGCGTCCAGTACTTACTGAGTACTGCCCAGTCACATCTGAAGTCTGGGAGATACTGACGAGGTGTGCGATATATTGAGAGACACTCCGCAGCTTTAGAAATATTGGCGCTCGCTCAATAAACGGCGCAGTACTGTATATCGCACCGTGTGCGGCTGGTGCCTTATAATACACTGCAGTTCCTGCCGAAGATTTCGTGATTTTCGCAGATGTAAGCAACTGAGGCAGCGGTGGAGACTATCCCCGATGTTATTCAATTTCTACATTGAGCGTGTGGTAAAGGACACCAAAGAAAAATTTGGAATAGGAATTACAGTTCAGGGAGGAGAAATAAAAACTTTGAGCTTTGGCGACAACACTGTCATTACGCTCCCCCCGGCGGAGGTTAGAGTTCTGCCTCGGGCATGTGTGTCTCTGTTCTCCTTAGTGTATGTTATTTAAGTTAGATCGAGTAGTGTCCAAGTATAGCGACCTATGATCTTAGCAGTTTGGTCCCGTGCGAACTTACCACCACTGTCATTATGTCAGAGACAGTAAGGGACTTGGAAGAGCAGCTGAACAGAATGGGCAGTGTCTTGAAGGGAGGATATAAGATGAACATCAACAAAAGCAAAACGAGGATAATGGAATGTAGTCGAATTAAGTCGGGTGATGCTGAGGGAATTAGATTAAGAAATGAGACACTTAAAGTAGTAAAGGAGTTTTGCTATTTGGGTAGCAAAATAACTGATGATGGTCGAAGTAGAGAGGATATAAAATGTAGACTGGCAATTGCAAGGAAAGCGTTTCTGAAGAAGAGAAATTTGTTAACGTCGAGTATAGGTTTAAGTGTCAGGAAGTAATTTCTCAGTGTAGCCACGTATAGAAGTGAAACATGGACGATAAACATTTTAGACAAGAAGAGAGTAGAAGCTTTTGATACGTAGTGCTACACAAGAATGCTAAAGATTACATGCGTAGATCACATAACTACAGACGACGTACTCGTTATAACTGGGGAGGAAAGAAATTTGTGGCACAACGTGACAAGAAGAAGAGATGGGTCGACTGGAGACCTTCTGAGACATCTAGGGGTAATAAGTTTAGTATTGGAGTGAAATGCTGACCAATGCGTAGAATACAGTAAGCAGATGCAGAAGGATGTAGGTTGAAATAGGTACTGGCAGATGAAGAAGCTTGCACAGGATAGAATAGCATCGAGTACTCCATCACACCAGTCTCCAGACTGAAGGCCACAACAACAACAACAAATTGACACGGCGACGTAACGTGCTTGTGAATACACCAGGAAAGATACACGAAAGGAATAATGTGTAGCACTGCGTTGCTGCCTCTGGATCACGGGCTCCCGGATTAGATTCCCGGCCGTATTGGAGATTTTTCTCTTGCCGGGGACTGGGTGATTGTGTTGTTCCCATCATTTCATCATCATTTGTGAGACTGACTAGATTGGATTCTGAAAAGAAAATGGACTGTGTAAAAAATAGGGACTGAAAGGACGCTGATGACCGCGCAGTTGAGCGCTCCCCAAACCAAACTTCATCAATGTGTGGCAGTGCTTTGAGGGAAGAAATTTGATTACACATTTAATACTTATTCAGTAAGCAGTTGTAGAAATCCGATTGAGATTTTCACTCTGCAGCGGAGAGTGCGCTGATATGAAACTTCCTGGCAGATTAAAACTGTGTGCCAGACCGAGACTCGATCTCGGGACCTTTGCCTTTCGCGGGCAAGTGCTCTACCAACTGAGCTACCGAAGCACGACTCACGCCCGGTACTCACAGCTTTACTTCTGCCAGTACCTCGTCTCTTACCTTCCAAACTTCGCAGAAGCTCTCCTGCGAACCGTGCAGAACTAGCACTCCTGAAAGACAGGATATTGCAGACATGGCTTAGCCACAGCCTGGGGGATGTTTCCAGGCAAAGGTCCCGAGTTCGAGTCTCGGTCCGGGACACAGTTTTAATCTGCCAGGAAGTTTCAGTTGGAGAAATGTTTAGCAAAAGTGTTTAAGGGTAGGTGAATAACACTGCAGCTACTTATTTGTTCGTTTCACAGGCTTGAATGATTTATTGCAGAAACGCATAACAGCACTACCTAACCATTCTCTACAATTATATATCCCATTCAGGCTCACAAATCGCTTCCAACATTGTGGAAAGCGAAATGCGGCGAGTATATGGACAGATATAACAAGGTTCACCAATTTGTTTGAGCATTCCCGGTTCATCTGTCTCCGCTGCGGGCTCTTTGAGCGTCTTACTGTGGCGGCGTCTATAGCGCCCATCAGCGCTTCCTCTTGCTTTTTCCTTTTGTTTTTTTTTTCTTTTTGTAGTACGCAGTGACTTCAGTCGCAGTACATGCGAACTGTACATCATCGACGGCGGACGTGTTCGCTACGAACGCCGAGTTCTAACTGACGTATCTCAGGCGTAAATAGCGCGTAATACTACTGTGCGTCTCTTGGCTTTGCACTTTCGTGCAATATACAGGGTGCGACTGTTAAATCCAGACTAATGAAACTTTGTCTAAAAAGCAAATTTATTAAAAGAAAATACAAATGAAAATGAAAATCCTTTTACAAATAGGTAGTGGTATCTCTCAAGACTACCATCACGCGATGTAATCCCGTTCAGCCGTAATGACCGCCTCCAGTCTTCTCCTGAAGCGATCGCACGTACTCTTTTAAAGAGCGCTGTCCATATTCGCGGACGCTCACTCGATAGGAGGATACGAGATGACTTTGACAGGATTTGTGATTGGTGTAATGAATGGCAGCTAACTGTAAACATAGATAAATGTAAATTAATGCAGATGAATAGGAAAAATAATCCCGTAATGTTTGAATACTCCATTAGTAGTGTAGCGCTTGACACAGTCACGTCGATTAAATATTTGGGCGTAACATAGCAGAGCGATATGAAGTGGGACAAGCATGTAATGGCAGTTGTGGGGAAGGCGGATAGTAGTCTTCGGTTCATCGGTAGAATTTTGGGAAGATGTGGTTCATCTGTAAAGGAGACCGCTTATAAAACACTAATACGACCTATTCTTGAGTACTGCTCGAGCGTTTGGGATCCCTATCAGGTCGGATTGAGCGAGGACATAGAAGCAATTCACAGGCGGGCTGCTACATTTATTACTGGTATAGGTTTAATCATCAAGCGAGTGTTACGGAAATGCTTCAGGAACTCGGGTGGAAGTTTTTGGTGGAAAGGAGGCGTTCTTTTCGTGAATCGCTACTGAGGAAATTTAGAGAACCAGCATTTGAGGCTGACTGCAGTGCAGTTTTACTGCCGCCAACTTACATTTCGCGGAAAGACCACAAAGATAAGAGAGATTAGGGCACGTACAGAGGCATATAGGCAGTCATTTTTCCCTTGTTCTGTTTGGGAGTGGAGCAGGGAGAGAAGATGCTAGTTGTGGTACGAGGTACCCTCCGCCACGCATCGTATGGTCGATTGCGGAGTGTGGATGTAGATGTAACGGTGCATAGAGATGCGGCATTAAAGCATCGACTTACTAGTAACTCTTTGGACTGCGCTCCAAACACTGCAGTCGAGGGCGTTCAAATCGTTGCGATTTCGGAGCCAGAACTCCTTAGACCAGAACATATCGACGTTATCCGAGAGCCGGTTCTTGACGAAACGGCTCGTATGAGGTGCTAGTCTGCCGTCCGACGCATTGTTCGCCCGCTGACATTCAATGCTGACGCCAGTTCCCTCAGCGATTGCCCCGGGTCCTCCGAAATCAGCGCCAGAACCGCAGTTCGTGACACGCGTTTCCACGAATGAGCTTTCCCCGCCGGGTTAGCGGAACCTTCCCCACATTTCTCCGAACCATTATACTTGACCGCAATATCGTAAACAGTCGCTCTCGTGTACCCGAAGAATCGAACTACACTCCTGGAAATTGAAATAAGAACACCGTGAATTCATTGCCCCAGGAATGGGAAACTTTATTGACACATTCCTGGGGTCAGATACATCACATGATCACACTGACAGAACCACAGGCACATAGACACAGGCAACAGAGCATGCACAATGTCGGCACTAGTACAGTGTATATCCACCTTTCGCAGCAATGCAGGCTGCTATTCTCCCATGGAGACGATCGTAGAGATGCTTGATGTAGTCCTGTGGAACGGCTTGCCATGCCATTTCCACCTGGCGCCTCAGTTGGACCAGCGTTCGTGCTGGACGTGCAGACCGCGTGAGACGACGCTTCATCCAGTCCCAAACATGCTCAATGGGGGACAGATCCGGAGATCTTGCTGGCCAGGGTAGTTGACTTACACCTTCTAGAGCACATTGGGTGGCACGGGATACATGCGGACGTGCATTGTCCTGTTGGAACAGCAAGTTCCCTTGCCGGTCTAGGAATGGTAGAACGATGGGTTCGATGACGGTTTGGATGTACCGTGCACTATTCAGTGTCCCCTCGACGATCACCAGTGGTGTACGGCCAGTGTAGGAGATCGCTCCCCACACCATGATGCCGGGTGTTGGCCCTGTGTGCCTCGGTCGTATGCAGTCCTGATTGTGGCGCTCACCTGCACGGCGCCAAACACGCATACGACCATCATTGGCACCAAGGCAGAAGCGACTCTCAACGCTGAAGACGACACGTCTCCATTCGTCCCTCCATTCACGCCTGTCGCGACACCACTGGAGGCGGGCTGCACGATGTTGGGGCGTGAGCGGAAGACGGCCTAACGGTGTGCGGGACCGTAGCCCAGCTTCATGGAGACGGTTGCGAATGGTCCTCGCCGATACCCCAGGAGCAACAGTGTCCCTAATTTGCTGGGAAGTGGCGGTGCGGTCCCCTACGGCACTGCGTAGGATCCTACGGTCTTGGCGTGCATCCGTGCGTCGCTGCGGTCCGGTCCCAGGTCGACGGGCACGTGCACCTTCCGCCGACCACTGGCGACAACATCGATGTACTGTGGAGACCTCACGCCCCACGTGTTGAGCAATTCGGCGGTACGTCCACCCGGCCTCCCGCATGCCCACTATACGCCCTCGCTCAAAGTCCGTCAACTGCACATACGGTTCACGTCCACGCTGTCGCGGCATGCTACCAGTGTTAAAGACTGCGATGGAGCTGCGTATGCCACGGCAAACTGGCTGACACTGACGGCGGCGGTGGCGGCGGTGCACAAATGCTGCGCAGCTAGCGCCATTCGACGGCCAACACCGCGGTTCCTGGTGTGTCCGCTGTGCCGTGCGTGTGATCATTGCTTGTACAGCCCTCTCGCAGTGTCCGGAGCAAGTATGGTGGGTCTGACACACCGGTGTCAATGTGTTCTTTTTTTCCATTTCCAGGAGTGTATTTCAGAGCGCGAACGCCGAGCCCGAAGACTTTGGATAATCGCGGCTCTTCGATTGTACTCCGCTCTTGTCCGTAACGTCTGGGCGATTTTCAGATCCTGGCTGTTTACCAGATGTCTCTGGCTTTCGAGAACGCAAATCGCGTCCTCCGGCGGAAGTACGAAATTCAGATTGAATGTTGGCCGGATTGAAGTGCTGCACCGTGTATTGAGCCAGTATCGTATTGGCCGCCTGTAGCCCCCCTGAGGGAGGTAGGTGTGCCGCTGTGCCGGCGGGCCCGCACTGCACTTCGTGGCTGGGTGCATTCACCGCGGCGCGGCGACCAGATAGCGGCTCGGCTCGGCTCGGCTGTGTCGTCAGCTGGTATTCGGGCCACGCGCCTACCGAGATAACGGCGCCGCAAACTGCGCGCTCCCTGCCAAGTGCCGCGGAGATGTCCGGTGGCCGGTGCGTCTGCGTACCGGCTCCGTCACAGTCTGCCACGGCGGCCCAACCTCTCTGTGACGGCAGGCAGACTCAGCCCACACATCCCGATCACAAGCCAATCAGACATTCCATGTTCGTTGGAAAACACTGTCGCTTTTGTAGCTAGCCAAAGGAAAGTGCTCACAAGAGAACCTCCGCATCGCACCCCCCCCTCAGATGTAGTTATAAGTTGGCACAGTGGATAGGCCTTGAAAAACTGAACACAGATCAATCCAGAAAACAGGTAGAAGTTGTGTGGAACTATATTGCTAAGCTCTCATTAAAATTATCCACTTTTAAATACACTTCACGATATGTTCAGAATTTATCATTTTTTTGAATGAAAATTTATAAAATCTGCAGCTTGTATCCACCTGTGAATGCACAAGATAACATCTACTATCTCTTTTTATTCTGTGCCTGGAATGCTGTGAAAAGAAACACTTTACTATTTTCGTTCACCTCTACTGTACCCTTTTTAGGTTGTGGTCGGTTTTGCGATCGTGTATTTAAATCTGCCGCTGCTGCAGACTGCTCGCCCGCGGCGCAGCTCCGCACCGACAGCGATACCCAATAAAATGCTGAACTTTCTTTAATAAAATGGGTAATGTCCGGTGCGAACTTTACACTAATTGTGACAAACAGATTTTACTACATAAATATATTTTAACAGAAACAATCAAAATCTTTACACACCTTTTACAATCCGAGCTACAAATGGCGTCCATCATCGACTTATGACAAATGAAGACTACCTAAGAGCCTAATGCAATGTCACAGGTTCCTCTCCCATTCAGTCCCTGCAGAAGACAAGTGATTCTATTACAATATATTGCTTATTCACATCTTAACTAATTCTTGTACAGTCTTTGTCATTTTAATGACATATCGTTTCTTCTGTGGCAGGTTTTCACATCCTGCTCCACAGATAGTATTTCACGCTCTTTGAATAATCATTTATAATAGAAAAATTCGTAATTACACTTTTCCTCACAAAATTAAGTGTCCTTTTGAAATTCAGTTAACAGAAATACATATAAATTATTTGTTACAATGAGCATTATACATCGAAATGTTCTTTTAGCTTTCACTTTGGACGCGTGCTGCCAGAGAACGTCGTTACACACGGCAACAACAAAAGGAAAACAAAACCTATACTTACTGGATATGTTAAGCTTCTCGTCGATGTTTCTTAATACATCTATTGTCTTTGACAGGACAGTTGTCGCAACCTGAATACGACAAATCGTAGAGCTCCGGATGCTGCCGAATAAGTATTACAGGCTCCTCGCTGTGTTAACCAGGAGGATGCAGAGCCCGGTGTGAAGTGAAGTGAGGCAGGACACGGGGGGCGTTAGAGGTTCGTAGCAGGCGCCGTCTTGCCACTGCGCACCTGTAGTCTGCCGTGTAGTCGCTAGACAGCCCACAGCGAGACAGCCGCACTGCAGCCACACAAGAGAAACTAGGTACTCGGCGCCTGTGCAGAGTGAATAGGACGAGACCAATCGCGGTCCCTGTTATAGTCTGTCTGTCTGTAAACTGAAGAGCGAGCAGCGCCTTTGGTGGGGGAAGTGGCCTTTCCCGGGAGACCGCTGCCACCGGACTGCAGGGGCACCCACAATCTGTTGCCCGTTACCTGTCTAGAGGTGCAGTTCGGCGTGCAGCGATATACGTCTTTTCTGTTCGTGGGATCTTAGTTGCCAGTGTCAGTTAACTTTGTATACTTACTGATGTACTTCGATGTCCGGAAGTGATGGATAATCGTCTAGCATTGCAAGAAAATGTGCAGAATACGAAGAAGTGGAGGTATTTGCGGACTAACAAGCGTTAGATCGTCTCTAATGTTATTACAGCGTGTATTAAAGACGAGGCCCAAAAAGAACTGTTGGGTAATATTACCACTCCCAATGAAAGGGCTGGAATCTATGGAAACGTCAGCCTCACGAAATAGGACACATAAGTAAGGAACAGGAAAAATAAGCCGCATGGTTTACTGGAGTCGCCACGAAGGAAAACTAATAACCTTGGGAGGAAACCCATCGGTATAGACAGTTTCAAAATCACGTAAAACCTTTGATGCTTATGGAACACTAAATCTGTATCTCAGTCACTATTCACCTGATTCTAAGACACATTGCTTGAAACAAGCCCGCAATAGCTATTCTAAACACTGCTGAAATTTCCTTCGAAACATTTACACTGATTCTGGACTTACAAGCAAAAAACTTGACATACTAGGTGCGTTCACATATTGATTTTTATTTTTCGGTAACAACTTCATTTCTTAATCCACAGCAGTGTTATCCTCTTCTACATATTCGCCATTACATACTATACACTTACGCCAGTGCTTTTTCCAATTCCCGAAACACTTTCTGAACTCTTTCTTCGGGATAGGTATCATAACTGTGCATTTTTTCTCTCATCCATGCTTGTCAAACCGCTGTCCTTCAAGGTCTACTTCGAAGTGTTTATACCACTTGTATGCCCTTGGTTTACTCATAACAGGCTCGCCGAAAGCATTATTTACCATTTCTAAAAACTTCATACACTTTATTTCATTCTTATAACAAAATTTAATACAGATTCTCTGATTTATTTTTGTACAAAACAAATAATCGTTGGTGCTGCCAAAACACATGTAACCTTTCTCACAGCTGACAACAGCAAAAAAATGGTTCAAATGGCTCTGAGCACTATGGGATTTAACTTCTGAGGTTATCAGTCCCATAGGACTTAGAACTACTTAAACCTAACTAAGCTAAGGACATCACACACATCCATGCCCGAGGCAGGATTCGAACCTGCGACCGTAGCCGTCACGCGGTTCCAAACTGAAGCGCTTAGAACCGCATGGCCACACCGGCCGGCAGCTGACAACAGAGTAAATACCCAATATGTATAACATTGTACCCATACTTTTGAGGCATGTTTACGAAGACAGGGAGAAAAAACCAGTGTAAATCGGACTAAGACAACACACACAATTATAAATTTCTCCTTACTTTTCAAACACTCTTTGTGTTCGAAGAATTGTTAAGTTTCAATGCAATGCTTCAAAGAAAACTTCTACCTTTTAGTAGAAACACAAAATAAGAACAAGCCTTAAATTCTGCAGACCGACTGCATTGTATAGGGCTCGTTTTATGAACAACAATAGAGGAACATACTTCCACATGAACAGGCATTTGGTTCTTTGTTTGTAGTAGAATCCTGACGTCCGTTCTTATGTTAATAATTTTGTTGTTGTTGTGCTCTTCAGTCCTGAGACTGGTTTGATGCAGCTCTCCATGCTACTCTATCCTGTGCAAGTTTCTTCATCTCCCAGTACCTACTGCAACCAACATCCTTCTGAATCTGCTTAGTGTACTCATCTCCTGGTCTCCCTCTACGATTTTTACCCTCCACGCTGCCCTCCAATACTAAATTGGTGATCCCTTGATGCCTCAGAACATGTCCTACCCACCGATCCCTTCTTCTAGTCAAGTTGTGCCACGAACTTCTCTTCTCCCCAATCGTATTCAATCCTTCTTCATTAGTTATGTGATCTACCCACCTTATCTTCAGCCTTCTTCTGTAACACCACATTTCGAAAGCTTCTATTCTCTTCTTGTCCAAACTATTTATCGCCCGTGTTTCACTTCCATACATAGCTACACTCCATACAAATACTTTGAGAAATGACTTCCTGACACTTAAATCTATACTCGATGTTGACAAATTTCTCTTCTTCAGAAACGCTTTCCTTGCCATTGCCAGCCTACATTTTATATCGTCTCTACTTCGACCATCATCAGTTATTTTGCTCCCCAAATAGCAAAATTCCTTTACTACTTTAAGTGTCTCATTTCCTAATCTCATTCCGTCAGCATCACCCGACTTAATTCGACTACATTCCATTATCCTCGTTTTGCTTTTGTTGATGTTCATCTTACATCCTCCTTTCAAGACACTGTCCATTCCGTTCAACTGCTCTTCCAAGACCTTTGCTGACTCTGACAGAATTACAATGCCATCGGCGAACCTCAAACTTTTTATTTCTTCTCCATGGATTTTAATACCTACTCCGAATTTTTCTTTTGTTTCCTTCACTGCTTGCTCAATATACAGATTGAATAACATCGGGGAGAGGTTACAACCCTGTCTCACTCCCTTCCCAACCACTGCTTCCCTTTCATGCCTCTCGACTATTATAACTGCCATCTGGTTTCTGTGCAAAATGTAAATAGCCTTTCGCTCCCTGTATTTTACTCCGGCCACCTTTAGAATTTGAAAAAGATTATTCCAGTCAACATTGTCAAAAGCTTTCTCGAAGTCTATAAATGCTAGAAATGTAGGTTTGCCTTTCCTTAATCTATTTTCTAAGATAAGTCGTAGGGTCAGTATTGCCTCACGTGTTCCAACATTTCTACGGAATCCAAACTGATCTTCCTCGAGGTCGGCTTCTACCAGTTTTTCCATTCGTCTGTAAAGAATTCGTGTTAGTATTTTGCAGCTGTGACTTATTAAACTGATAGTTCGGTAATTTTCACATCTGTCAACACCTGCTTTCTTTGGGATTGGAATTACTATATTCTTCTTGAAGTCTGAGGGTATTTCGCCTGTCTCATACATCTTGCTCACCAGATGGTAGAGTTTTGTTAGGACTGGCTCTCCCAAGGCTGTCAGTAGTTCTAATGGAATGTTGTCTACTCCCGGGGCCTTGTTTCGACTCAAGTCTTTCAGTGCTCTGTCAAACTCTTCACGCAGTATCGTATCTCCCATTTCATCTTCATCTACATCCTCTTCCATTTCCAGAATATTGTCCTCAAGTACATCGCCCTTGTAAGACCCTCTATATACTCCTTCCACCTTTCTGCTTTCCCTTCTTGGCTTAGAACTGGGTTTCCATCTGAGCTTTTGATATTCATACAAGTTGTTCTCTTTTCTCTGCCTGCTTAGCCATTTTGCACTTCCTGTCTATCTCATTTTGCCTGCTTCATTTACTGCATTTTTATATTTTGTCCTTTCATCAATTAAATTCAGTATTTCTTCTGTCACCCAAGGATTTCTACTATCCCTCGTGTGTTTACCTACTTGATCCTCTGCTGCCTTCACTACTTCATCCCTCAAAGCCACCCATTCTTCTCCTACCGTACTTCTTTCCCCCACTGCTGTCAATTGTTCCCTTATGCTCTCCCTGAAACTCTGTACAACCTCTGCTTTAGTCAGTTTATCCATTCCCATCTCCTTAAATTCCCACCTTTTTGCCGTTTCTTCAGTTTTAATCTGCAGTTCATAACCAATAGATTGTGGTCAGAGTCCAGATCTGCCCCTGGAAATGTCTTACAATTGAAAACCTGGTTTCTACATCTCTGTCGTACCTTTATATAATCTATGTGAAACCTTTTAGTATCTCCAGCGTTCTTCCATGCATACAACCTTCTTTCATGATTCTTGAACCAAGTGTTAGCTATAATTAAGTTATACTCTGTGCAAAATTCTACCAGGCGGCTTCCTCTTTCATTTCTTAGCCCCAATCAATATTCACCTACTACGTTTCCTTCTCTCCCTTTTCGTACTGCCGAATTCCAGTCACCCATGACTATTAAATTTTCGTCTCCCTTCACAATCTGAATAGTTTCTTTTATTTCATCATACATTTCGATTTCTTCGTCATCTGCAGAGCTAGTTGGGATGTAAACTTGTATTAATGTAGTAGGCGTGGGCTTCGTATCTATCTTGGCCACAATAATGCGTTCACTATGCTATAATGCGTTCACTATGCTGTTTGTAGTAGCTTACCCGCACTCCTATTTTTTTTTCATTATTAAACCTACTCCTGCATTACCCCTATTTGATTTTGTATTTATAACATTGTATTCACCTGACCAGAAGTCGTGTTCCTCCTTCCACCGAACTTCACTAATTCCCACTATATCTAACTTTAACTTTAACCTGTCCATTTCCCTTTTTAAATTTTCTAACCTACCTGCCCGATTAAGGGATCTGACATTCCACGCTCCGATCCGTAGAATGCCAGTTTTCTTTCTCCTGATAACGACGTCCTCTTGAGTAGTCACCGCCCGGAGATCCGAATGGGGGACTATTTTACCTCCGGAATATTTTACCCAAGAGGACGCCATCATCATTAACCATACAGTAAAGCTGCATGCCCTCGGGAAAAACTACGGCTGTAGTTTCCCCTTGCTTTCAACCGTTCGCAGAACCAGCACAGCAAGGTTGTTTTGGTTAGTGTTGCAAGGCCAGATCAGTCAATCATCCAGACTGTGGCCCCTGCAACTACTGAAAAGGCTGCTGGCCCTCTGCAGGAACCACACGTTTGTCTGGCCTCTCAACAGATACCCCTCCGTTGTGGGTGCACCTACGGTACGGCTATCTGTATCGCTGAGGCACGCAAGCCTCCCCACCAACGGCAAGGTCCATGGTTCATATTTACTCTATAATGTTGTGTTTCGGAAGAAGTTATCGTGTATTGTGTTCCTTATGGTCTTAATGCATTTGTCTAAACATAAACGTAGCCGAGACGTATCTGTACACGGCGTCTCCACAGATTCAAAGCGCTTGCCGGTTTCAGGGCCGGTAGTACGCCTGTAGAAGTGCCTCGTGAGGTAGCTGGGTAGGCAGAGTGGGGACTCGCTCGCTCTGCAGTTTACCGACAACTATAATGTGTTGCGCCGTAGTGTGTCCTGGTTGTCGGTAAGCGTGAGGAAGTGGCTCCCGTTTGCTCGCCGCGTCACGCGGCCCACAAACACACGTGACGTCACGCGGCACTGCGCGTGCGCGACACGTGTCCGCGCGTCGCTGGACAGCTGAGCGGCGCCCGGCGGTCGATAGCCCGGCGTCACACCCCGCCCGCCCCTCTCTGTCCCAGCCGTGTTTTCACAGTCGAGGCAGGCGGGATCGGAAGAGGCCGCCCGCTGTAATCTACCGACAGCTTAGTGACAGTGCGCCCGGTCTGCTGTCAGTTCGTAATCGGACCAGGGACGTTGTCTTAGGCTGTCAAGTACACGCTCCAGTAACACTAATGTCGCTGCCGAATGTGTTCGCCGTCAACGTGCAGTAACCTCCCACACACGACAGGTCGGAGCACTGGCAGTGGTGGGTAGGGGGGGGGGGGGTTGCAGAGAACAGTGCATTCGCCGTCGTAATGCGGGAACGCAGCGATTTGTCTGACATCCAAAAGCGCACGATCATTGGCTTTCGGCCAAGGGTTGAAGCATTTCCAAAACAGCTAAGTTTGTAAACCGTCTGTGTTGTACAGACGGTAGCAGAGCCAGGATGGGGAAGGTGTAGGCACATTTATTTGATCCAAGCCTTGTTGACACAAATTTATTATTTAACAAGAATTGGTTATACATCCAAGTTAATACAATTAACAGTTTAAAAGGAAATTTTAGCAATAAATCTTTTTTTAAAAAAAACATTCTCTAGAAGAACATGCAGCCCCACTCTGAACCATTACATAAAGGTACTGTTAGTAAAAGGTATATTATATCGTACAATAGTGCAACATGTACAAATATTAACAATTACACCAGAAAAATATTGAAATTGCGATTTGTACTACATGTAAATCAAACCTTAAAAGATCCAATTTGGCAAGAGTGCAACAAATTCCCTACTGCCTGCTTAAAAAAAATGTGGTAATGATAATCAGTCTTTTTTTTTACCTCCTGATTTAACTTAAGCTTACGTAAACCCTACACAAATGTTACTTATTTTTCTGTCATGTGACATCAGTTCACCTTTCGTGACAAATACACAAAATTTCTAAATTAATTTCTATCAGTTAAGTAAGCTACAAGAGACTGCTGACATGAGTAAACTCTGTCAAATTTTCAATTTCACGACGGTTTTGTTATCTAGCAAATTTTCGTTTAAATACTCGCCCCACGTGTTCCAAAATCAATTCAGTCTCTGGAAGAAACACAACTTAATACACAAATATGGCAATATCAATAAATAGATGGGTTTACCCCAAGCAATATTAGTAGAATTAGGAAATTTGCAATTTTAACGCACCAATTTTAACAAAGTCTAATGTAATAATAATTTGGACAGAACTTTCATAAAATGATCGATGATAGTGGATACCGTGCCATACACTACTGTGAATAATTCTTAATTTGTTTCATATGCACCTGACACATGATGATATTCTCTGAAGTATTTCAAATCACAAAATGTTTGCTAGAAGTACCAACCCCTTAATACAGTTATTACGTTTCATGATCATTAAAGTATATGATAATTTCGGCCTTACCCAGGTGACGAGAACCACACCTTTGCAGTTTCCTGTTGTACTCGGGTGCAAGGCCCAACAAACAGCTGGTCATGGAGAACCACGCTAAGCAAGCGCCCCCATGAACCACGGACCTTGCCGTTAGTGGGGAGGCTTGCGTGCCTCAGCGATACAGATACTCAAAGCGTAGGTGCAACCATATCGGAGGGACATCTGTTGAGAGGTCAGACAAACGTGTGGTTCCTGAAGAGGGGCAGCAGCCTTTTCAGTAGTTGCAGGGGCAACAGTCTGGATGATTGACTGATCTGGCCTTGTAACACTAACCAAAAGGGCCTTGCTGTGCTGGTACTGCGAACGGCTGAAAGCAAGGGGGCAACTACAGCCTTCATTTTTCCCGAGGGCATGCAGCTTTACTGTATGGTTAAATGATGGCATCCTCTTGGGTAAAATATTCCGGGGGTAAAATAGTCGCCGATTCGGATCTCAGGAGGACGTCGTTATCAGGAGAAAGAAAACTGGCGTTCTACGGGTCGGAGCGTGGAATGCCAGATCCCTTAATCGGGCAGGTAGGTTAGAAAATTTAAAAAGGGAAATGGATAAGTTAAAGACAGATATAGTGGGAATTAGTGAGGTTCGGTGGCAAAAGGCAATTTGGGGAGCAAAATAACTGATGATGGTCGAAGTAGAGAGGATATGGCAAGGAAAGCGTTTCTAAAGAAGAGAGATTTGTTAACATCGAGTAGAGATTTAAGTGTCAGGAAGTCGTTTCTGAAATTATTTGTGTGGGCGATAAATAGTTTGGACAAGAGGAGAATAGAAACTTTCGAAATGTGGTGCTACAGAAGAATGCTGAAGATTAGATGGGTAGATCACATAACTAATGAGGAGGTATTGAATAGAATTGGGGAGAAGAGAAGTTTGTGGCACAACTTGACTAGGCGGGAGGGATCGGTTGGTAGGATACATTCTGAGGCATCAAGGGATCATCAATTAAGTACTGGAGGGAACCGTGGAAGGTAAAAATCGTAGAGGGAGACCAAGAGATGAATAGACTAAGCAGATTCAGAAGGATGTAGGCTGCGGTAGGTACTGGGAGATGAAGAAGCTTGCACAGGATAGAGTAGCATGGATAGCTGCATCAAACCGGTCTCAGGACTGAAGACAACAACAACAACAACAACATTTTCAGAGGTCGTAGCGTGGACCGAAAGAAGTAAAAGGTGCCCAGTAAACACGGGCGCTCGAAGTACATACCTTAGGACCTACGAGTACATGTTCATTTTTGCTACTGCGAAACACATCTCTTCTACTGGACATGTGCTCGTAGCTCCTAAGGTATGTACTTCGAGAGGCCGTGGTTACCTTTTTCTTCTTACGACCTCTGAAAATGAGGAAAGCAAAGAGCTTGCAGCAGAAGAGATGGTTCACAAATTGGAAGATGAACAGGCGCTTACAACTGTTAACGTATGCCTTTTAGACCTCATGTTTTCTAGACTTTTCTGGTTTCAATGATCGCTACTGTCATATCCCTGAATATCGACCACTCGTCCTGACACCTACTGTAACACGAGATACGACTTTTAAACTGGTATCCTTAAGTCGAAATGGAAATGATAAGAGCATATGCGCGTACTTGGCACGCACTTTCTGATGCTTTGCGCCTATTTTAACTCGTTTTGGTAGTATCGTACCGCAAAAATTTTTTACTCTCTGCGTACATTATTATTAACTGTGTCGCCGTTTATGTGTGGGTAATATAATGCAATATTATGACTCTAATTTTAACAATTTCTCGGCACTTTATACGCGGTCACATTAATTGCGTGGAAAAGAAGATACGCACATTCTTTTTCAACCCAAGACGTATGTACAAAAATGTAGGTCTACTTTTTCGTGAAACGGGTGGTCGAATCAAAGTACAGAGGAAGTTGTCCGCAGACGTGCCCATTGGCATTCGGGAAATGTTCTTACATTTACATATTAGTAATATGGCGAGTTGCCGGTTACAATTTGCCAATCTGATTAAGAGCAGAAATTCTCAAGAAGTAAATGGATATCTGAAACATTGTCACCAATGTCCGAAGCGTGTAATCAATCATTCTACTATCAGGATTTTTTTTCTATCGATTCGTAACATTATTCACTTACGCCTCATCATCTTTTGGGAATCGAAAAAGTGATATTTCCGGATTTCTGATAGTTGCTACACTTTATTTTTTTGCGCTTCGTATCGTTTCCCGGTGTGTTCGTACAGGCTGAGCTCGGGGCAGCGCTGCAGGAGCGAAACTGCAGGAAGAGAGTGGAATTTGGGCGACTCGTTGTGCTGGAGTCTGACAAAGTCGGCAGAGGCGAACATCTGGCGGGAAAGCTCCAGGTCGGGCCTGACAGGGGTGTGTGTAGTGGGGCCGTGCAGGGGGAACGCATTGTAGTGCAGAGGCGGCGGCCGTTGGCAGACCTCGCTCCCCCCAGCCCCAACCGCGGGAAAACCCCGGGCCCTCAAAGCTGTCGCACGCACTATGCAACAAAGTTAAACCTCGGACAAAGTATTTGCTTTTCACTTACAAATATTGAACATTCTTGCACTGCTTATCATCGGGAAGAAATACTTAAAATCAAAATATGTTTTACCAGTATGTAACTCTTCTTTTCTGCTCGTTGATTGAGGTCGGTTTCGTTCTGTGCTGAGTAAAATACATTCTTCGTGAAGCATGCCCAAACTCTCTCGTGGTTCCCTTTTTAGGTACTCCACGTCGACGTCTGCTCGTAGATACGTATCGTCGGTAGATTTTCCGGCTTTACTTCCCGACGTGACAGCGACGCCTCTCCGATGAGGTGCGGGCCTCGTGTTTTGCTATTACTGCGAGTCTTGTAAATATCGCTTTTATTTAGTAATTTCCGCGGCTAAAACTCTCCCCTGTTATGATTAAGACAGCCTGCGCCACCTTTCGAGGGAGTGGGGACGTCAAAGAGTCACAGACGTTCATATTAAGCAGTCCGAAAAACACACAAACGTTCACTTCGGTTAGCGTGTCAGTTAATGCCTACGCTTTCCGCTAGATGGTGCTGACTTACTACTGAATAGCTTTGGTTCCGTAAAACCTTCACTGATTAGTACTACTAAATGACATAAGTACACCACTTTTGTATTATACTTTCACTCTATATTCAAGGATTAAGATGGTGATGGATGATGGCCTATTTAAAAGGTTCCTAGCCTGGAGGAATCTAAATAGTCCGGAAATGCCGATATGCACTCGCTCTACGTCCAGATTCGCAACTAACGGCACACGAGAATTTCAAAAGCCCACACGTTAATATCTGAATACCGGTACCTCCGAATTCACTCGCATCAGCACATAATTTGAGTTTCTGTCGTCTATATGTCAGTAAAGTTCCAATCTAGCACTAAAGTCCTACAATCCGCTTAATACTCCGTTGCTACCAAGTCAGAGATCGTACACCACATCACTTTTAATCTCCGTGATATTCTAACAGTTTATCGTGAATCTTAACACGACAAAGTCCAATCTAATTATTGTCTCGCTGACTGACACGGGTTCCCCGCCCTTCAACGAAACAGTCGAGGAAAAAAGGCGGGAATAATGACGATCAGGCCTTTTTGTAGGTTTTCATCACAAGAGTTTAACGTCACTGCCTACTCCATGACGGAGCTTCCGTGACTTTGCTGTACTTGGACGTTAAACTACTTGCTGATATACTATAATTCTGATGTGCAATTACCGAATTCTGATTCTACACTATTTTCTCCTCAAAAAATTCTATTCTTAGTTCCAAATAATTCCATCTATAGCTTTTATCACTGTAAACTGGACCGAGGTGTTACATTCGCCATTTCGTAATTTATCAACAGCGTATCAGCGGCTCCCGAGACGACTTGTACAGACAAGTAAGATGAATGATGCCGAGTGGCGTAGTATCTCTGAAGTAGCGAGCTACTCACAGGACTGCCCCGCGTAGCATCTTTACGGGTCAAAAGCTAGACATAGACCTGCAGAATTGGCGTGGGACACTGGTATTCATAATCTCGTGTCTTCGGCGATAATTTTCTCGACACAGAAACGTTTCAATTGCAATAATTTTATAATTACCACACTACATTTCACAGTAGTATAAAGTCTTACAAACCGGAAAATTAGCGTTACGAGAATATAGCATTCCGTATTCAATTTTATAAACGAATATTCTAGAATGTGAAAATTTTTATCATTAATGACGTTTTAAGGAAACTGTTTGGAAAAAGAAAGATGATCTGTCACAGGTCGAGAAAAAGTGGTTTCAGTTGAGATACGTTAAGGCTAATATATGTAACAGCCACCTCTCGTAGAAATTTATCGTAATTTCTTTAAACAAAACAATTTCAATAGAAGTAACTACACTGGTGTCCCGAATTCATGCAACTAACAGAAATTTTGCCAAGTTTCCTTTATTTTGCCGCAAAACACTATAATCAGGCGACTGTAGAGTACAAACAATATGAGGAATCCAGAACGTAAACAACTGCAAGATGCATAACTTTACACAAAGATGTTAGTTTTTTTCCAACTTAACGGATTTGCACACACACATTGCGACAACTAGTTAATGTGCTCAGTACGAGACGTGGCCACCTCTGGGAGCAATGGGGCGTACAGTGAATGATGATGTCATCAGCCTCGTGTTGAGGCAGGAACGGCCGTTCTTCCTGCAGAGCAGCTCGCAGGTCTTGGCGAGTGCTTGGTGGATGCTGACGAGACGCAACCCGCCTCCTTAGGCTTATTGCATCCCCGACTCGCTCTGTGGGGTTCAAATCGGCAGAGCTATCAGAGCACCCCTGCGAGATCGAGCATTATCGTCCTTCAGTACGAAGTCGGGGCCCACAGCGCCTCGCAACAACCGCACAAGAGCTCCAAGAAACTCGTCACGATACCTGACAGCACTTAAACCTTGCACATTCATCCGTATCCGTACAGGTGTTCGAGTGGTCGACATAATCGTTGCCCACACTATTAGGGGACCGCCTCGATATCGCTCTCTTTCCACAATGTTTGGATCCCGAAATGGCGTTCCACGTTCCTTCCATATGCAAATCTAACGAGAATCACTCTCCAAACTAAATCGGTACTCATCTGTGGAAACAAGACTGCCCCACGGTTCGGCAGTCCAGGTGGCCTGTTGGTAACCCGCTCTAGACGTTCCCTTGTTTGAAGGCGCGTCAGAGGTACACGTACAGCAGGGCCACTCTGCCGGAGCCTTCTGGACGCCGTTTGCCTCGATACGACACGCCCAGTGGATGCTGCGAGGTCAGATGCCGTGCGGTACTAAGGCGGCACCGGCGTGGCCTTAAAGCCAACAACAGTCCACTCTTTCTGACGTCACACGTGGCCGGCCGTGCCCCGGTCTCCGGGATACAGTTCCGGTCTCTATAAACAAACATAGCAATGTTTTCCATCAAAGCAGCAGGACTTTCAAAGTAAAGAGAGGACAAATTTGGGACGAGGGTTTCAGACGAAGTTGCACACTGCCTGCCTAAAGCTTTCGGGGGGGGGGAAAAAAAAAAAAAAAATTGGTTTCCGGTATTCCATGTAAACAGAGCCCGAATTTAAAAATTTATAATGCTGACAAAATCTATTCATTAACAGGTATAATTTTACGTTAAAGGTTGAACACAAGTGCTACAGTTGCAAGCTCTAGCGTAACTCAGCGCGCGCAAATACCCAGACCACACTGAAGCACCAAAGAAACTGCTATACCCGTGCGTACTCAAACACAGATATACAGGGTGGTCCACTGACAGTGACCGGGCCAAATATCTCACGAAATAAGCATCAAACGAAAAAACTACAAAGAACGAAACTCGTCTAGCTTGAAGGGGGAAACCAGATGGCGCTGCCATAGGTCAAACGGATATCGGCTGCGTTTTTTTTTTTAAATAGGAACCTCAATATTTTATTAGATAATCGTGTAGTACGTAAAGAAATACGAATGTTTTAGTTGGAGCTCTTTTTTTGCTTTGTGATAGATGTCGCTGTATAGTGACAAACGTATAAGTACGTGGTATCACGTGACATTCCGCCAGTGCGTACGGTATTTGTTTGCTTCGTGATACATTACCCCTGTTAAAATGGACCGTTTACCAACTGCGGAAAAGGCCGAGAATCGACAGGACGATTCGAGATGATCCGTCGGGCCACATCAGTTTGCTTCTGCCCTGCTTCCATTCTTCCTGTGGCCCCCAGTGCAGAGAGTCTGGTAGGCGTCTTCTCTGTGACCGCGACTGAGGATGTGGGGCTACCTGGCCAACACAAACACTGGCTCGTCTGATAAACGCCCTGACGCCATCGTTGGCGTGGGTGTCCGTTGACAGAGATGCCATCTTCCGTGCAGAACACCATCTTACGGACACCTGGTTGACAGTTTGTACGATTACATCGTGAACTAGACACAGGACAGGGAAATAGACACCAGCGTACGTTATTACAATCAGGAGACTGAAACCTAATTACTGAATAATAAAGTTTAAAGTGAAACATCTTCGATAAAATTTAGACAGTTTCTGGAACATACTGATTACACGTTACCTATGTAATAGGGAGCATAAAAAAGTGCCCTGTCGATCATTAGTTGCCTGTTTTCATTTTAACTGTTTCTTTCATTTCAGAGTAATTGGTGTTTGTGAAGTTTGTATAGAGAACATTTACAAACATTGGTGTCGACTAACCCCCTATTTAAACTTTTAATGAAGGCGCTTAAACATGCCTTTTCCACAAACTAGAATAGCTCAGAATAGACTGAAGTCTTGCGCTGTCAAGTGCAGTGAGGATCATTAGACACTCCTAGAGCACAGATGAAATAGTGATCGAGCCGTTCCTCAGTGTGTGATCGTTCAGCGAGCAACGCATGACATACAGCGTAGAATTAGGCGCTTAACACTTGGCGTGTGGGTGACGCAGTATAACGGCGCTTAATGCTAATGAGAATGTGCGGCGGACGTGATGTTACGCCACGCCATTTGCGATAATTTTCCGTGCTTTGTAACCCATTGTTACGTCTCGGAGGAACATCTGTGTGAGGTCTGCAGGCATCGTAGGTGACAGCAGTAGTATCCCTTGAACAATTCATCGTTTTTGAAAGTTTTGTTATTGTCTCTTTGTAGATATTAGGTGACGTTCGAGTTCTCTGCTTCGTGCATCTTGTGTGCTTTTCTGTTGATTTTATGTTTAAAATTTGCAGTGAAGAGGAGAGACGTTTAGAGAGCACAATGTACGAAGCCCTTAACGATAAAAACGAAATATTTAACGACGATTCAGCCCACACGTCATCTGAAAATTGTAGTAATTCTATACTTTATTGGAGCTGAGTTGCTGGACACGTTTATCGTATTAATTTCACAGATGGTGTTATTATGAGGGATTCTCCTTTACGTGCACCAGGAAATGAATCCGAGCATAACTTCAAGGAAGTTAATGTTGGACTGCGTATCTGTCCATGTTTCAGTTTGCGTCACACTGTGAACGCAAGACTCTGCGATGATCTTGTGTTTTGTGTTACTTTAGATGTAAACTGCCTGTAAAAGAAATATAAAGATCGCGTCTTTGCTTGCTTTTTTAATTACTAGGATACATTTTCAATTTATTTTCCTGTAATGACTACTGTCAAACCGAAGTTGCATCTGCGTATTCAAGACTTACCTCTAGCAATACCAAAATACGTATATTTAATTTAAAAAGTGCAGTATACATGAAGTTTCGAAATTCGAACGACAAATTTGTACAGACGAATTATAACATAAAAAAAACATATTTCAGCCAGTACACAGGTAATGGCAGTTATCTACGAGACGAGCATTGTAAGTGTTAAACTAGTTGGCAGCATATCCCCAGAATACAAACTAGTAACGTAGCAAACGTAGACAATCGCAGTGAGGGCAATAACCAGTTTCCGCGGTTGGCTTCCCTAAGGTGTGAGGTATGTACCGGTATGTGACTGCAGCCGGCAGAGCGATGTGGGGAAAGACAAGTGAACAAGAGGGACAAGGGCGTGAAAATAACTGCGCTATAGCGGGATGAAATTCCTTTGTGCGGGCCATTAAGTGCGCGAGTCTCCTACAGAGCAACCACAATTTATTAATGTGGCCTATAATTATATAAAAATGAAACAGCAGACTCGGAGCGAATCTGCAGGGCAGCGTCTAACACGAGTGTCCAGAGTGTTTTATTTACTCTTCGGCATTTACAGGGGCATTCATCACATAATGTATTAACTGAGATATTGTAATAGCTCTATCCTGAACATATGTTCTTACAATAGTATGTAACATTAGAAATGTTCTTGAGCGACACTGTGGCTGACTCGAAGAGTCTGCACTTGACACACGAGTAAGTGGATTCCCCCGCACCCACATTCAGAACTGCCCTACAGGCCGGGCCCCCCTTTGTTCATCTGTCGCTTACACGTACCGACGCTCGTCCTAACTCTGGTTCAAAGTTGTCCACAGTTTCCTTATTGTTGGGGTCGTCCACCAAGCTTCGCTTCTTATGTACACCTACAGTTCTTCCTGAGCTGTTTTTGAGTGGGAGTCTTGCAGTTCTTCGCCGATCTTCCATAAAGGTGACCTGTATTTAGTTCTGTTGAGGGGGTGCTAGATCTCGGAGTGTGACAAGTTCTGGGTTCTCCCGGACTTTTCCGCACGATCTCGTGGCTAACTGTAACCGTCTATTTTGAAGGGGTTCGTGGGGTGGTCCAGAGAGTATCCGCATTGTCTTCTTCAGTTGGACATCTGCTTCAGATACGAGCGCACTTCTCATCCAGACTGGCGAGCAGTATTCGGCCACGCCGGAGAAAAGGGTTAGTGTTGAAGTCCTCGGCGTGCTTGCTCCGCAGCCCCCATGTCGTTACAGATGGTGTAGACAGCATAGCAGTGACTTGTACGTTAGAGTGCGGCCTAATTTCACTCCCAAGTATTTAGGCTTATCCTGACCCGTTGGCCACTCATAAAGAGATTTAGTTTTCCGTTTAAGTCGGCCTTGTTGAGGTGCACTAGGGTTTGGGTGTAGATGCCACTCTGAGCAGTAGGTGTTCATTACTTCCGGGGCCACACACAGTACTTTGTTGAGGACGTTAAAAATTTTAGTCTGATATGCGACGGCAATCTCGTCTGCATACGCAAATTTACGTGACTTTGTGTCTGGCATGTTGGCAATATACGGATTGAAAAGAACGGGTGAACCCTGTGGCAAGTCATTGTTCAGAACCGTGCATCTTGCCGATCATCACATGAAGTGAAACTTTGATTTTCGTGTCTGTCAATGTGTTTTTGAGGCGTAAGTCTGTCTGCATTTAATTATTCTAGTTAGCTTAAGCAGTAGCCTCTGAATCCGTACTGTATCGGAACCCGATGTAAGTCGGTAGGGGTACAGCGGTGCCCACGGCAAACCTCTCGGTGCAGTCCGATTTACATTCTGTGTCAGATTCGCATCTCAAGAATTATTTTTATTGTACAGTGCACGAGAAAGCTCTCCGTGGAACAGCAAATCCTGTACATAGAAGAGCGAACGACACGCGGTGGATGGGCAAGATCCTGATCAAATATTCGGGGAAAGTTTCGGACTAAACTAATCGTACCGTGCGACACGAGACTGGGACGCCTCCCAGCACTTCGGGCATTTTTTAAATACAACTTCAGTCAGTTTGACCCAAAGAAGACGAAGAAAAACGTCACGAAATTAATTAGCCAGCATTGCGACGCTGCACTGGCAGAGTGACACGACCCCGTCAGGGAAAGAGTGATCCGCTACACGGGCGTTCGCTTCCCCGTCTGAAGTAACTGTGTGTCCTGTGAGGGAGCTGGGCACTGGGGGCCTAGAGTAAGTAAGGGGCAGGAGGCGAGGCGAGGCGGCGCGGCGCGTGCCAGGGCAGCGGCTGCGGCTGCGGCTGCGTCGCCCCGTCATGTAGAGGTGGGCACACTCGTTCCTCCTTGGCAACTAGTTCTTTTTTGGGAACCGTTCATTTTTACTCGTTCACCGTTTAATTGTACTTGGTATATGGTTCTTACGAAAAACTGAAAACTAGTAGCGTAGGTGACTGAAGGATGGAGGGCAACAAGAGGGGGCACTTGCCTCCCCCCTGCAGTATAGAGTTTTTATTCATTACAGAACTCTTACACACTTTTAGAAGTAATTTCTGTGATTCTTCAGAACCTCTCGCTTAGCCAACCGTAGCCTTGTGTGGCTGATCGCAGGGAAATAACATAGGGTGGCGCACGGAAAACCGGCTCCGAGCACAGACTGCTCGCCAATTGCGGACGATGTGTTGCCTGTTACGAGCAGATACAACAAACATATACTAATTAAGCAGTGAAGAAATAACAAGCTAATGCAAGCAACAATTGAGAAACAATCGATGACTATGTGTAGAGAGCTGGAGAAGACAACATGAAAATCTCACGCGACCCGCATGGGCTATAGCTCATGTAGTCTTGTAAACCTGTTTGTGGCTGTTTCCCAACTTAATAGACCACAAGTGTCTTGTATAAAATTCTTCGTTTCGACTTCCACTACATAGCTATGCTACGTTCTAAACAATAATGGTTTACACCCTATATATACTTCACGTTGTCTCAGAGTTCGTAGGCGGAGTAGAGACTTTATGGAAGCATAAAATAAAATGTCGTTTTCTCATACTTGCGTCACACGCTTACTAAAAATTAGGTTTCTATGTTGCATTATTAAAGTTAATGCAGCAATAATAATAATAATTAAGTTTGCAGTAATAACGTTTCTGGTTTGAAAGCTGCTTCTGAACAAATGTTTTTCAGATAACAAGTAAATACGATTTTATGGCAATCTAAGTCTTTTCAAATGGAGAGGCACCGCTTTTCCTACTGAGCAAAATGACCCACAACCCACGTTTTTTTCTCTCAAAGAAACCTAACTAGTAGGTAATGCAAATTGTAAACAACCAAACTTAAAAATAATTAGAGCCTTCCTAAATGTAATGTTTTGTATATGAAAGATACACGAAAATCGTTTTATATGAATTTCTTACACTTAAAAATTAAGCAAATTATTGAAAGTTAATTGCTAAATCAAGTCGATGAAACCAAAAAATATATGAATAACAAAAAAACTTGCCTTGTTATAAGTACGTCTTCTGCTGTTCATCGATGTAATGAAGTGAGCTGATATGCTCTTTTGTTACCTGAAAAGACGTACCTGTTACATACAACGTAATTTTTATGTAGTTTACGTAACTATAAAATGCTCTCTGATTACCGGTCGTGGACGCTGGATAGCCAGAACCAAGTGCAACAACAGTTTGGAACAGATGTAAAATGGGCGAGCGCAGTGAACGAAACGAACAACTGCATGGATACTGAACTAACTAGGAGCAGTCGGCAGTGGAACTGAGACAGGTGGTCACGCGAAGAACGACGAGTGCGGCCGAGGGAGACCGAGACTGAGGCGAGCACGCGACCGAGGCTGGAACGAGAACTGACCAAGTGACCGCCGCGACCGAAGTGAACTAGTGAACTACGAACCGATCGTTCTTCGTTCCCGGGAACTATAAGTAGACCGCCGCGACCGCAGTGAACTATGAACGGATCGTTCCTTGGAATTCGTTCCTGGGTCCTCGGTGAACCGTTCCTTTGCACCCGTTCGTTCTCTACCGTGACGCCGCGCTACAGGGGTCAGCCGCAGGCCACGCTACACAGGGACTGAGCCGCTAGCAGCAGGCCAGATGTTGGACCGCACCACAATACGTGAGAGACTCCTCGAGTGCAGGACGCGTCTCGTATTAGTGGGCAGTCCACACACACTTCGTAAACTCTCTCACGTACACCGTTCCTTGTGCTTAATACGATTAGGTCACTGACCCGACATGAATTTCCTGAAGCTGACTCAATTATCGAAGAAGAACAAGAAGAAGAAGAAGAAGAGGAAGAAGACGCTCGAAAAAAATCGCCTCCGAACACTGTATTTCCGACCACTGTCGATTATAGAGGATTATTAGAAGCCATCCTTCTTATACACTGAAGAGCCACAGAAATTGGTACAACTGCTTAATATCGTGTAAGGCCCCCGTGAGCACGCAGAAGTGCCGCAACACGACGTGGCGTGGACTCGACTAATGTCTGAAGTAGCGCTGAAAGGAACTGACACCGTGAACCCTGCGGCGTTGTCCATACATCCATAAGAGTACCAGGCGGTCTGAACAGCACGTTCCAATGCATCCCAGATATGCTCAGTAATGCTCATATCTGGGGAGTTTGATGGCGAGCGGAAGTGTTTAAACTCAGAAGTGTGTTCCTGCAACCACTCTATAGCAATTCTGGACGTGTGGGGTGTCGCATTGTCCTGCTGGAATTGCCCGAGTCCGTCGGAATGCACAATAGACACGAATGGATGCAAGTGATAAGATGTGTCACCTACCAGAGTCATATCTAGACGTATCAGGGGTCCCATATAACTTCAGCTGCACACGCCCCAACTGTTACAGAGCGTCCACCAGCCTTGAACAGTCCCCTCCTGACATGCAGAGTCCACGCATTCATGAGGTTGTCTCCAGACCCGTACACGTCCAACCGCTCGATACAATTTGAAACGACACTCGTCCGACCAGGCAACGTTTTTCCAGTCATCAACATTCCGAAGTCGGTATTGACGTCCCAGGCGAGGGGTAAAGCTTTGTGTCGTGCAGTCATCAAGGGTTCACGAGTGGGTCTTCGGCTCTGAAAGCCCATATCGACGATGATTCGTTGAATGGTTCGCACGCTGATACTTTTTGATGGCCCAGCATTGAAATCTGCAGCAGTCTGCGGGAGGGTCGCACTTCTGTCACGTTGAACGATTCTCTTCAGTCATCGTTTGTCTGACTCTTGCAGGATCTGTTCCCTGTCGTAGCGATGTCGGAGATTTGATGTTTTACCAGATTCCTGATCTTCGCGGTGCACCGTTGAAATGGTCGCACGAGAAAATCCGCACTTTATCGCTATGTCGGAGATGCTGTGTCCCATCTTGCGTCGACTATAACACTACGTTCAAACTCAATTAAATCCTCATAACCCGCCATTGCAGCAGCAGTAACCGATCTAACTACTGCGCCGGACACTTGTCGTCTTACACAGGCGTTGCCGACCGCAGCATCATATTCTGCCCGTTTACATATCTATCTACACTCCTGGAAATTGAAATAAGAACACCGTGAATTCATTGACCCAGGAAGGGGAAACTTTATTGACACATTCCTGGGGTCAGATACATCACATGATCAGACTGACAGAACCACAGGCACATAGACACAGGCAACAGAGCATGCACAATGTCGGCACTAGTACAGTGTATATCCACCTTTCGCAGCAATGCAGGCTGCTGTTCTCCCATGGAGACGATCGTAGAGATGCTGGATGTAGTCCTGTGGAACGGCTTGCCATGCCATTTCCACCTGGCGCCTCAGTTGGACCAGCGTTCGTGCTGGACGTGCAGACCGCGTGAGACGACGCTTCATCCAGTCCCAAACATGCTCAATGGGGGACAGATCCGGAGATCTTGCTGGCCAGGGTAGTTGACTTACACCTTCTAGAGCACGTTGGATGGCACGGGATACATGCGGACGTGCATTGTCCTGTTGGAACAGCAAGTTCCCTTGCCGGTCTAGGAATGGTAGAACGATGGGTTCGATGACGGTTTGGATGTACCGTGCACTATTCAGTGTCCCCTCGACGATCACCAGTGGTGTACGCCCAGTGTAGGAGATCGCTCCCCACACCATGATGCCGGGTATTGGCCCTGTGTGCCTCGGTCGTATGCAGTCCTGATTGTGGCGCTCACCTGCACGGCGCCAAACACGCATACGACCATCATTGGCACCAAGGCAGAAGCGACTCTCATCGCTGAAGACGACACGTCTCCATTCGTCCCTCCATTCACGCCTGTCGCGACACCACTGGAGGCGGGCTGCACGATGTTGGGGCGTGAGCGGAAGACGGCCTAACGGTGTGCGGGACCGTAGCCCAGCTTCATGGAGACGGTTGCGAATGGTCCTCGCCGATACCCCAGGAGCAACAGTGTCCCTAATTTGCTGGAGAAGTGGCGGTGCGGTCCCCTACGGCACTGCGTAGGATCCTACGGTCTTGGCGTGCATCCGTGCGTCGCTGCGGTCCGGTCCCAGGTCGACGGGCACGTGCACCTTCCGCCGACCACTGGCGACAACATCGATGTACTGTGGAGACCTCACGCCCCACGTGTTGAGCAATTCGGCGGTACGTCCACCCGGCCTCCCGCATGCCCACTATACGCCCTCGCTCAAAGTCCGTCAACTGCACATACGGTTCACGTCCACGCTGTCGCGGCATGCTACCAGTGTTAAAGACTGCGATGGAGCTGCGTATGCCACGGCAAACTGGCTGACACTGACGGCGGCGGTGCACAAATGCTGCGCAGCTAGCGCCATTCGACGGCCAACACGGCGGTTCCTGGTGTGTCCGCTGTGCCGTGCGTGTGATCATTGCTTGTACAGCCCTCTCGCAGTGTCCGGAGCAAGTATGGTGGGTCTGACACACCGGTGTCAATGTGTTCTTTTTTCCATTTCCAGGAGTGTATTTGAATACGCGTGCCTACACCAGTTCAGTGTAAAAATTCATCCATGTATGCGTGTATGTTCCTCGTGGTCTCCTAAACGACTGCGCCGATTTCTATCAAACTCGTTACACGTATCCTTTACTGCCAGGTAACAATCGCTATGGGAGGTAAGCACCACCTGCCTACCGTACTTCAGGAAATATGACGTCACAAACAGCTAGATGTGTCAAAAACTCCCCCATTATCCACGATGTTTAAGCGTATTAATTCTATGCTACTAACTCTATTCGCAACGTATTTTGCAGACAGTATCCTCCTAAGTCACTGAGTGTACCTACACAAATATATCATTGTACGAGACGTAGTTCAAGAGCAATGATGTCATAAACAGTGAGTTATTAAAAATTGCAGAGAATTTCTATTTTGCATGGCCTGTTCCGTACAAGGAGAGGTCCCTAGCGGTGGGATCGACTTTTTGAAGTAATCTATACTGTGATGATGTACGTAGGTTCAGGTGCCAAGTTTCAAACTCTTCAGATACTCATCCTGGTGGGGCATTGTTTGTAAGTAATCGAGGAAAAAAATTTCTGTATCTCGCTTCATTCTCTTCAGCTTCAAAAAATGAACGTTAAGCAAGTTGGTTGCGCAGCGTATGGTTAAGTTAATGGCCCCATGCAGAAGAGGTTGTGGAACAGGATCTCATCAGGTGCTTTGGAATTTTTTGTTTTATAATCTTTGTCGATATAACTTTCATTATAAATTTTATTCAATTACTTAAGTTAAATGTAATTTTTTGCTTTGTCACATCATTTTGAACAGCGTATTAACTTTTTCAAAGTGCTCTCATTTTTCTTTGCATCATTCTTCTTCCACTTGGAATATTTCTGCATGTGATTTTAATTATTTTTATGTATGAAGTTTGATACTTGGGGAGCAAAATGACTGATGATGGTCGAAGTAGAGAGGATATAAAGTGTAGACTGGCAATGGCAAGGAAAGCGTTTCTCAAGAAATTTGTTAACATCGAGGTTAGATTTAAGTGTCAGGAAGTCGTTTCTGGAAGTATTTGTATGGAGTGTAGCCATGTATGGAAGTGAAACATGGACGATAACTAGTTTGGACAAGAAGAGAATAGAAGCTTTCGAAATGTGGTGCTACAGAATAATGCTGAAGATTAGATGGGTAGATCACATAACTAATGAGGAGGTATTGAATAAAATTGGGGAGAAGAGGAGTTTGTGGCACAATTCGACCAGAAGAAGGGATCGGTTGGTAGGACATGTTCTGAGGTATCAAGGTATCACCAATTGAGTATTGGAGGGCAGCGTGCAGGGTAAAAATTGTAGAGGGAGACCAAGAGATTAATACACTAGGCAGATTCAGAAGAATGTAGGTTGCAGTAAGTACTGGGAGATGAAGAATCTTGCACAGGATAGAGTAGCATGGAGAGCTGCATCAAACCAGTCTCAGGACTGAAGACCACAACAACATTTTTGTTCATTTTACTGCGTGAACTATTTCCATTTTGCATTTTGCTTGAATAGCGTTGTATGTATAGTCTCTTCTTTCGTTTAAAGGTTTACCTTTATCTTTACCTTTACCTTTAACTTTTTCCATAGTGGAATAAGAATTAATGTTTGAAATTTTTTTTACGTTCACCATCCCAAAAAGTACATCTCGTAATGAAAATAAATTTTTGACACAATTGCACCATCAGTGTAAATAGATTATTTGGTATTTTGTTGTTTAACCGATACATCGACAGTTTCAAATGTTTAAAAATTGTGATAGATAAACAGAAATAATTAAATTCGCGTGTACAGAGATACCAAATGGAAAATAATGGTTGGAAGAAAAGTAAGAGCAGTTGTTAATGCATCGATTAAAATGTGACAGAGCAATAAAAAAATTTAAAAAATACATTTTACCCAATTAGTTGAATAGAAATAATGATCAAAGTCATTTCAGTAAAGATTTAAAAACAAAACACTGATGAGATTCGAATCGAAAACCCCTTGTACATGAGTCCGTGGCTTTACCATCACGCTGCGCAACCAGTCTAACACTCCTTTTTTTTAAAGCTGAAGCGCATCAAGCGGATTTTCCGAATTTTTTTTTCATCGATTACTCACAAATGACGGCCACCAGGGTGAATGAATGGCTGCAGGGGTGAAATTTGGGGCCTTAGCCTACACCACCGTAGAGACCGTTTCAGAAACTCACTCCCAGCGACGGGCACCTCACCCTGTACAGTACTTCATACATTTCTCTCATAATTTCAAACGTGTTTTCATAAGTACATGCCAACGAAATTTTTTCGATATTACACAACAAATAGAATTGATTTTTTGTTGACGTTTCTAATAGAAAATTGGCAAAGTGAATACCCGAGCAATGCTGCGTTTTTCATCTACTGCTAAAATATTCTCCGGTAGGTGAATGCATAGTGTAATAAGATTCCAAGCGGAAAAGTCACTGCTTCAAATCTCTCAATCGGCATGTTTTTTCACTACTGTGATCGCATATTTATTAACAATTGGAAATGTTTATAAACGAATATGGAATCACAGTTTTTAATAAAGATATATTTTATTTTGAATTACTGATGGTATGAAAGTAAACTAAAATTTTGTAGAAGCTTGAGAAATGCCCTTTCTTCAAATTAAAAACTTGCGTACATTGATAGCACTGTTCAGTCTCTAGAAATAGAAAAGCGTTTTGTTTCCTACTGTGTGTTTTGCATTCTTATGTTGAATTTTAATTTATGGTCAGAAGTTGCGTTTCTCATGCCAATATTCATTAAAAATAAGACTTTATTTTTATTAAACATTTATAAGTGCATGTTTGTTAATTAACACTTCGATTTGTTAATTATTATATTATGGACTTTAAAAAATATACGGTTCAAGCAAGATTGGAACCAGAGACTTTGCTACTTGAATCCCGTAACATAATCCTTCCACGTGCCAGGGAATATGTCAGTAAGTCGATAATGTTTCATACTTAGAAATCTTGTCATCCTCAGAGGCGACTTCATCGATGTAGTTTTGTTAATTGTGTTGCATTGCTTCAGGAAATTTATTTCCGAGCACAAACCTTTAAAACCTTAGCCTAGTTAACAACTGTAAATTGAAACAGTTCTTAATGACTGTAAATCAGTGACTACTTTCACTTACTGTGGCTTCTGCTCTGAGCTTACGAGTTCTGTTCATAAATAGGGTAGCAAAGCAGTAGTAGTGGCACACAATTAGATTGTAACCGTAAGCGGTGACAGTTTTATTTGTTAATGTTATGCAATACGTTTAAAGTTTCCGCTACTCATCTTATTTGCGTGTCTTGTACATCCCCTGTTTTGGAAAACAGACACATTTCAGTGAAACCGGAGATGGAGACTACTGAGTTTCTCTAAAATACTAGTAATTCATTGCCCGACACATTGGCATTAATTTCATAAACTACATCTTAACGTCATAAGACGGGCCCTGTCTTTCACTCGCACCGCTGCGGAAACCACACAGCTGGCGATGCTGTTGCCTTACTTCCCAAGGGCGAACTAAACTCACGAAACGTGGACTGTGCCTGTGAACGTCCGGACACGTCATCCCGAACACGCGGTCAGTCGTAACGCTGTCGTTCCATCGTTAGTAATCAGATCGGAGGAGAGAAGAGTGTGGTTCACAAAATTATATCAGCTGATAACGCTAGAGATCTGAAACTTAAGATATGGCATCCATTTAGTTGGGTACCGAGAGTGTTTGCCCAGCTGATTGTGCAGCCTTACGAAGGTCGTGGCAATGAATGTATGCTCCGGTTACGAAGGGCCTGCAAAAGCGAGTCACACTTGTCGCGCTACACAGAGATCACTGCGCAATAGGAGTGCCGCATTTTCAGGAGGGGAGGGGGAGGAGTATGTTTTCCACGTAACAGGTGTGTCACGGTATACATAGTGAAGTGGTGCGGGGCCACTACGAACGCACTCCGAAGCTAGAAGTAGGCGAGACACTACGAACGATTCCTGTGGGCAAAACGTGTCAGTTCCACACACATTAGCCTCGAAATTCCGGCGATATGGGGACCGAATGCAGTGTCGCGTCCAACCGTACTGAGACGGTGCCAACAGTATATTTACAGTGTGCAGCCGATATTTTTATAGGCAAGTACATTGATAAATTTTCCGTCGATATATCGAGATTTTTCTCGATGTGTCGAGAGCGGATAATGATATTTTCTCGGATTGCCGATATTTTTAAAAACTAGAACAGCCTTATTTGGAGGTCACGCGTTAAGCCGCGTCCTGCGTAAAGTCGTCAGCACACGGTCCGCGCTTTCGAAGGTGAACGTTGAACGTTCCGGGTTCACGGTGCTGCTGAACGCTCAGAAACGACGCCACTTTTTTTACTCCACCAGACGGGTTGGGGGAGGCTCATGGGGGACTCACTGCTGCTTTGGAGCTGTAGCTTATTCTTATTTTTTGCTGTGGTGACACCATTTATTGCCGGCCGAAGTGGCCGTGCGGTTAAAGGCGCTGCAGTCTGGAACCGCAAGACCGCTACGGTCGCAGGTTCGAATCCTGCCTCGGGCATGGATGTTTGTGATGTCCTTAGGTTAGTTAGGTTTAATTAGTTCTAAGTTCTAGGGGACTGATGACCTCAGAAGTTGAGTCCCATAGTGCTCAGAGCCATTTGAACCATTTTGAACACCATTTATTGTGCAAATTGGGGATGGGTTGTAATTTTGGTTTTGATTTTCGTCTGAAATTTTTTGTTCTTTTTTCTTTTTAATGTTTTTTTTTCTTTTTGTACTTTTTGTTCCGGTACATGCGCCTCCAATGGCAGTTGTTGGCTGTATCTGGCTCCCACATCACAGTGTGTAGGAAGTGGACGGTACTAAAATTTCTACGTCAGTTCCGTTAGAACGCGTACCGACTCCGTTGTCTATGTGCTAGTTATGTTCTTCTGTCTGTAGAATACATAAACAAAAACTTCAATATGCGTGGACACATTATAACACAGAAAGAAAAGCACGATTTGCACTCAGTAAGGACATCAGCTTATACAAGTTCCCTTACGAATAGTGCGATGCAAACCTTTAGTCGATCACTGTACGTATTCAGCAGCAAAATCTTTACAACGTGTTAAATAAACCCAAAACGTGAAAGTGCAAAATATCTTAGTCTAGGCGATCGAACAAACTCGCTCCTCAGAAAGACGCACTTACATTTACGTAATACGGAATATTGCAGAACATTCTTTTATTAAGCTAATAAGAAGGTATGTAAATTGAAGACGATAGCTGCAGTCAGCCGCTGCGGGACAGTACGCGGAATCGGCGGCGACGAATGAAGAGTGTGCCGGACCAGGAATGGAACCTGGAGCCTCCTGCTTAGGAGGCAGGTGCGGCAACTGCCACGGACTACCTCGGCGCGCCTCGCGACCGATCCACACAGCCGGCGAGCGCCTGCTACGTGCTGTCCCTGTCCCTGTCCACTGGACTCCCGGGGGTCCGACGTACTTGTGCACCGGCCATTCATACGAATGCGTGGTGTCTGTTCTTTCGGACATGCACTGTGTCTGAATCTCGTCGCTGCAACACGCGCGACGGTGAGACAGACAGCTGCTTCTCTGGAAACCTCTTCTGCGGACGCCCCGGCTGCTATGAAGTACTTCATCATCCCATTTCAAGAAAAGTATTCGGTGAGAAAAACTGATTCTTCCTCGTCTTACAGCTGTATATCTCAGCTCGATGAAGGACTGGATTTATTTCAGTTTTTGTCATAGTTACTGTGCTGCACCAGACGGAGTACCTGGCTGGCTGCGCGCGGCATTTTAAGAGTTTGCAGACATACAGTCGCATTGCGTAGACTTGGCGTATAGTTCGTTTTAGGCCATACATTATTGCGTATCAAATGCAGCCAACACCTCTAAATTGCATTTGAACTTGAGAGCGGTATTATATCTCTCTTCATTTTGGAGATACCGGTTGTTATGTACGCAGACCGAATCCTTTCCCTGCGCATCGGGAATCAAGTGATAGTAAATACCGTCGTATTTCATAAACGGTTCAAGACGGTTTTTGGAAACGACGGCTTGCGAAAAGGACGTATTTTGTTGTACGATTAACACTCCATTTGTCTAAAAGAAATAAAACAGCCTGGAGAAACATGTGACGTGCCATTGAATGATGCTCGAAATAGTGTACAGGAAGTGAGGTGCATCAAATGTTTCCCATATGTGTTTTACTTCTTACTTTTAGACATCATTTCACAAAACGTTTCATTTTTCTTTTTTGCAAAAATTTTGTACGATTTTGTTATCCAGATTTACATCCTGTAACTGGAACGCTTGTCCTTACCATTGATTACTGATCAATTGCATCCTCAACAATCGAATATTACTAAAATTTCGTGGTTATGCATTGTTTCGGTTAGGAAATTAATGTCCTTAATATACTGGTATAGGTGTGTGTACACTTACAGATAAAGTACTTTGGCAAGATGTTAAAATATACTTTGAGAACTAGTGTAAGCCGTATAGATGAAAATTACTACACGCAATTGGTAACAGGATTGTAACTGAGGCAGTTAAAATATAAGTAGGTAGGGCCGAGCCCCGGACAGCACTGTCGTCCCCATTACTAGCCAAGGACGCTGCTGTTACACGGCGGACATGTAAAGTAGCAAGACACTCACTCACTCTTCCCGATTTAAAGCTCTTGCTCATCTAACAAACGGAAGTCTTTGATTTATTGATGAGATAGTCGCACGTCTCTCTGTTTATCCACATGTATTGGAAATATTTGTCAGGTGGTCTTCGTAAATGACGATACAAATTATGAAATTTCCGACGGAGATTGCTCTCTTCCTAAGTTTCATGCGCAGCGCTCAAAAAAAAAAAAGTGTGTGAAATCTTATGGGACTTAACTGCTAAGGTCATCAGTCCCTAAGCTTACACACTACTTAACTTAAATTAGCCTAAGGACAAACACACACAACCATGCCCGAGGGAGGACTCGAACCTCCGCCGGGACCAGCCGCACAGTCTATGACTGCAGCGCCTTAGACCGCTCGGCTAATCCCTCGCGGCGCGCAGCGCTCCTGTATCGCCTTATTTTCCTAAGTGAAGCTACTTTTGCTGCCTTACTCGCGAGCTACGTGTTACAGAAACAGCTGGTCGGGTCTGGTAGCCATCTTGTAGCGGGAGATGGTCGCTCGCAGGCAGGACAGGCGAGTGTACCTCGCGACGCAGCCGCCCGTCGCTGCGGTGTTGCGTATCCGGACGTCGCTCGCTGTCGGTCGCTTCTGACGCTGACGTAGGACGCCGCCGTAGGGCCGGCCGTTTTAAACGATCGGCTTTGTCTCAGGTGACTACTCGAGAGAAGTACGGCTACTGCAGAGCCCCTGGCGGTTTTTTCGCGTACTGAATCTCGTCTGCTTTGACTCGTCATTTTCATTTATACGACATCGCCAAAATTGCCGGTCTATCTACTGTACAATTTGGTATCTGAATGGTAGAAGTAACGTTAGGAAGGACTATCCTTCTTACGGAAAAATCGAAATATGATAACAAAATTTTGGAACAAGTAATGACAATAAGGTTCATTAATGACAAAGGTCGTGTGGTAAATTGTTCAGACAGCTGAAACTGAAACAATAGGAAAAGTGTTACCCAAGTATTTCACAACACACAAATTTATTTGCTCAAGAAAATATGTGCTTGAACACATCATACAGTATGTACAACATGGTTAATGGCGCTTTTCGGGTTTATCTTTTGTGTCTTGTTTTCTTGCTTAGTGCTAAACGGAAACGAAAATTATTCTCGTCTAGTAATTCAGATTTTTGCGCTTTTGAAATCATTTTCATTAAAACACGTTTACCTATCGACGTTCTTATTTGTGTGTAGTGCAGGTTTCATTTCGCTGTAAGACGTAAACGCCTCTTACTTTCCGATATTTCGACTCTCTTCGAGGAGAACAATAGTAGGAAAAAAAAACTGGTACCTTGTAAAAGTTTTCAGTGTGCTACGAAAACATAGCCAACAGCATAATAAAGATCAACAAGACAGGAAAGCAGGAAATCAGGTCGCGCGGTGTAGGCGGCTTGTCGCGCTCCGCTCGGCTCCCCCAGTCCTCCCTCGGGTATAGGGGTGTGTGCGAGTTGTCCTTAGCGTAAGTTGGCTTAAGTCCGATTAAGTAGTGTGTAAGCTTAGGGACCGACGACCTCAGCAGTTTGCTCCCATAAGACCTTACCACAAATTTCCATCCACAAAATCATGTCTATAATAGGAACAAGCTCGGCCGGAACGGGTTAGCTAGCTTCTGATGTTGGCAGACGCCGCCATACCCCCCCCCCCCCTTTTTTTTCGCATGTGCAGTTTGCAGCATATTCGGAAATTTAGAACTCCACACTCTGCGTAGTGTATAGATCGGTGACGTCATAGACCCAGTCTCGTCGCGGTCGGGTGCTGATTTACACGCCGGTACGAAATGCGCACGCAGTCCGAATAGTCGCTACGCAGGCCGTGCGACGCACGGTAGAGCCAAATCCCAAAAAGCTGGCGAAAAGTCGAAAAATAAAGTTCCGGTAATTTCTAGTGACGAGTTAGGTTGGGCAAGGGTGCAGCAGACCCCCTGGCCTCTATACCTGCTATTGCAGGACAGTTGAAAGCTAGACGCGTCGCGCGGTGAGCTAGTATTTCAAGGCTACATTCAACAGGACGCCAAATCTCTAAAAATCAAACCGTTTCAATTCTTAAGAATGGAATCAACAGCCGCCAGTAAGTAGAAAATCATTGTGTAACGTAACATTAATAATAACACTCCATGCGATAATAAATGAATCATTTATGCGTAAGTGAACGGAAAATTACAACGGGCCGGCCAGAGTGGCCGAGCGGTTCTAGGCGCTACAGTCCGGAGCCGCGCTGCTGCTACGGTCGCAGCTTCGAATCCTGCCTGGGGCAGGGATGTGTGTCCTGTCCTTAGGTTAGTTAGGTTTAAGTAATTCTAAGTTCTAGGGGACTGATGACCTCAGTAGTTGTCCCATAGTGCTCAGAGCCATTTGAACCATTTTGAATTACAACGGAAAAATTTAAAAACGAAGAGAAAAGTTTATAAGTTCTGCAGAGTTCGACGATCTGACTGGTTGGACGTTGTAGCTGGAACTATTATTGAACGAAAAAATTCCCAACTTACAGCATCTAGATGCAAGTGTGTCATTGGTACGAATTCTTGCAACGTAAAACATAGTTTGCCCAATTTCGTACATCACCCAAGCACAATGTTGCTCTTTTTCTTGAATATATCTGCGGTCTTTTCACTTTTATGAATACACTCTTCTCCTTTTCAAATAATATTTTGGAAAGAATAATACTGACGAAGTTAAATATGGAAATATCCACCTATATACAGCGTGGTCCATTGATCGTGACCGGGCCAAATATCTCACGAAATAAGCGTGAAACGAGAAAACTACAAAGAACGAAACTTGTCTAGCTTGAAGGGGGAAACCAGATGGCGCTATGGTTGGCCCGCTAGATGGCGCTGCCATACGTCAAACGGATATCAACTCCGTTTTTTTACATAGGAACTCCCATTTTTATTACATATTCTGGGAGTACGTAAAGAAATATGAATCTTTTAGTTGGACCACTTTTTTTCGCTTTGTGATAGATGGCGCCGTAATAGTCACAAACGTACAAGTACGTAGTATCACGTAACATTCCGCCAGTGCGGACGGTATTTGCTTCGTGATGCATTACCCGTGTTAAATGTACTGTTTACCAATTGCGGAAAAGGTCGATATCGTGTTGATGTACGGCTATTGTGATCAAAATGCCCAACGGGCGTCTGCTATGTATGCTGCTCGGTATCCTGGACGAGATCATCCAAGTGTCCGGACCGTTCACCGGATAGTTACGTTTTTTAAGGAAACAGGAAGTGTTCAGTTCAGCCATATGTGAAACGTCAACCACGACCTGCAACAAATGAGGATGCCCAAGTAGTTGTTTTAGCTGCTGTCGCGGCTAATCCGCACATCAGTAGCAGACAAATTGCGTGAGAATCGGAAACCTCAAAAACGTCGGTGTTGGGAATGCTACAGCAACATGCACTGCACCTGTACCATGTTTCTATGCACCATGAATTGCATGGCGAAGACTATGAATGTCGTGTACAGTTCTGCCACTGGGCACAAGAGAAATTACGGGACGATGACAGGCTTTTTGCACGCGTTCTATTTAGCGACGAAGCGTCATTCACCAACAGCGGTAACGTAAACCGGCATATTATGCACTACTGGGCAACGCAAAATCCACGATGGCTGCGACAAGTGGAACATCAAGGACCTCGGCGGGGTAATGTTTGGTGCGGTATTATGGGAGGAACGATAATTGGCCCCCTTTTTTTCTCGATGACAATCTAAATGGTGCAATGTATTCTGATTTCCTACGTAATGTTCTACCGAAGTTACTACAAGATGTTTCACTGCATGACAGAATGCCGATGTACTTCTAACAGGATCGATTTTCGGCACATAGCTCGCGTACGGTTGAAGCGGTATTGAATAGCATATTTCACGACAGGTGGATTGGCCGTCGAAGCACCATACCATGGCCCGCACGTTCACCGGGTCTGTCGTCCCCGAATTTGTTTCTGTGGGGAAAGTTGAAGGATATTTGCTGTCGTGATCCACCGACAACGCCTGACAACATGTGTCAGCGCATTGTCAATGCATGTGCAAATATTACGGAAGACGAACTACTCGCTGTTGAGAGGAATGTCGTTATACGTGTAGCCAAATGAATTGAGGTTGACGGACATCATTTTGAGCATTTATTGTATTTGTGTGGTATTTACAGGTAATCACGCTGTAACAGCGTGCGTTCTCAGAACTGATAAGTTCACAAAGGTACATGTATCACATTGGAACAACCGAAATAAAATGTTCAAACGTACCTTCGTTCTGTGATTTAATTTAAAAAACCTACCTGGTACCAACTGTTCGTCTAAAATTGTGAGTCATATGGTTGTGACTATTACAGCGCAATCTATCACAAAGCGAAAAATGTGGCCCAACTAAAACAATGATATTTCTTTACGTAGTACGCGAATATGTAATAAAAAATGGGGATTCCTATTTAAAAAAAACGAAGTTGATATCCGTTTGACCTATGGCAGCGCCATCTAGCGGGCCAACCATAGCGCCATCTGGTTTCCCCCTTCAAGCTAGACAAGTTTCGTTCTTTGTAGTTTTTTCGTTTCACGCTTATTTCGTGAGATATTTGGCGCGGTCATGATCAATGGACCACCCTGCAGATATTAAGTTTTCCAATTTCAGAATCTGTCGCTGATGAAGGTGAAGCATGTGGCCTGACAAGAAGGGAATTTTTTTCGATATATGAAAGCTCATGTAAATCAGAAAGTGACTGAAGCGTATGCAGTGAACGAAAATTTCATGTCTGTTAAATTGCAACGCCCCTTCGCTCTGTCAGACAATGTAAAACCTGTCCCTCGCAAGTTGTTGCACGACTTGCATAAAAAGGGGCACCAAGTATCTAGAAATGAAGGCAAATTTCTGCAAAAATATTCTGAATGGTTCAGCGTGTTTTTTTTCCGAAGAAACAAAACAACCTTCGGAAAAATTCCTTAATTTGGGTCGGCCTCTTCAGAATTTTCAGGGTATAGTGACCGGACAAAACGACGGAGGGCTGAAGAATTACGGGCAATAAATGGTACGGAAGAATTACCGTATGCCACTCAAATGAGCCTCCGATCACCTGGGAAATCAGATGTTGCAAAAACTGTTCGTGATGTTGGATTGGGGTGTCCGTCTAAGGAGGAGAGGACGGCTACCCGTCATCGCCGAATTCGTCCAAATTCATGGTACAAGGAGGGGGTGGTGAGACATGAAAGTGCCCCAGGTGGAAACGCCAGATGGCCAAGCGTCTGCAAAATAAATGGAATTCTGATACGGATCTATCACCATGTGCACGTTATCAACTGCCCCTGTGACAGCGTGTTTAGGAAGAGGTGTTTGAAGTCATTTTGACTTTTTCGACGGAGACTGTCTCAAGAAAAATTTTAAAGTTTATAACTACCATAGTCCATAGATACGATTCGAGAAACGGTTTTATATGCCGATGCTGGTCTGTCGCTCACAGTACAACTAAAATTATCGAAATCGCAATACCAGGGGCTTCGTAATAGAAGGAGAGAGAATAGCTGTGATTTATTTTCGCAAGAAAGTGTTCTCGAGTCATCACAATGGAAGACATTTTGTACGCTTATTATTAATATCCGATGTATTGATTTCAAGTTTGCGCGAATTGCCTCGAAAAAACTCGAAGTTGTTGCTCCCAGAAGCAATTTGATTGCTAGTTACGCCACGTATACCAGCAAGTACAGTAAGCTCCAACGATTCAAAACTTGAATCAGCTGATTGTGCCCAGAATGAGATTTTCACTCTTCAGCGGAGTGTGCGCTGATATGAAACTTCCTGGCAGATTAAAACTGTGTGCCAGAGCGAGACTCGAACTCGGGACCTTTGCCTATCGCGGGCAAGTGCTCTACCAGCTGAGCTTCTGTGAAGTTTGGAAAGTAGGAGACGAGGTACTGGCGGAAGTAAAGCTGTGAGGACGGGGCGTGAGTCGTGCTTGGGTAGCTCAGATGGTAGAGCACTTGCCCGCGAAAGGCAAAGGTCCCGAGTTCGGGTCTTATTGCGGACACAGTTTTAATCTACCTGAGAGTTTCAGCTGATTGTGAATCAATTTATTCTTCGGATGACGATCCACGAACTTTGAATCGACCGCTTGTATGTTTTATTGTATTATACAACATATGGATATATTTTGTATTTTCTCTATAAAAGTGATGCTGTTAAATCCGCCATTTTGTTCTTATTTCAAATCTTGACTTCGGATTCACAATTGGCGACCCCGAAAACTCTGGATTGGTGTTTTCGACTTTTGGCCAGCTTTTCGGGCTTCGGCCCCACAGTGCGGCGTCGCGGTGCAGTGCCGGCGGTGTGCGGTCACTTGCCACGGCTTTACCTGCTCCGGAGGGTTGGGTCCCTTGTCTCCCC
Organism: Schistocerca serialis cubense; assembly: GCF_023864345.2. NCBI lineage: Eukaryota > Metazoa > Arthropoda > Insecta > Orthoptera > Acrididae > Schistocerca > Schistocerca serialis. The sequence continues at coordinate 167,245,186 of NC_064649.1, forward strand.
CTCCTTCTCCTCCTCCCCATCGCTTGCTGAGGCTTTCCGCTGGTTTACTTAACATACGACCAGAATCTCCTTGGATTTTCAGCCACATGTCTAGAGACAGTTTAGTTGTGGAAACTATTACATGCATCTCGCATTGAAATCCGCACCAAATTTCCAGCCTCAGTAAAACTTCGCCAATCTTGGAGATTTTGCGTTCGTCTAAATTATACGTGAATTTTTCGGTGCTCCTGCAGCAGCCTTCTGTCGTGTTTTGCGTACCATCGGGGATCAGTTCCGTCTGTTATTAATTTATTTGGTATGAATATCTCGAGTAGTATCTGTTGATACTATTTCTTTGAACTTAAGCCGCATATGTTGACTTACATAGTTTGGAACGATTGGAGACTGTCTCTTAGAAAGACGTCAACAGAATTTTTAGTTGGATTTATAAATAGATATATTTCGCGTTTGGTTTTGGTGAATTTCTTTGTTACGGAATAGAGCCTCGCTACGACTGCGTGTTCACTAATCCCTGTATCCGTCGTGATGCTCAGGATTATTTGTGGCTAAGTGTGTTTTCGTAAACATTTACAATTTGAGGGGCCTCGTGAACTAATTGTTCAAAATAATTTAAAAAAAAAGCATTTAGAACAATTACGCAAGTTGTTTTCTATCTACAATAGGGTCTGAAAGTGTATTTTTGTCAACATACGGAAGGTAGATTGAAGTTACTGTCAACTATAATTGTATGATAGGGTACCTATTTGCGATGAGACTCGAGTTCTGTTTGAAATGTTCAGCAACTGTTTCATATGAGACCGGGGGTCGGTGAAAGGGGCCAGTTATTAATTTATTCCGGTTGTCGAATATAACCTCTGCCCATACTAAGTGACAGGAACTATCTGCTTCAGTGTCAATTGTGAGCCGGAACACACATTACATTATTTTTCATTAAGTTGTGCTTCTTGTTTCTGTTGTAGTGCAGATCATTACAATTACGGCTTTCCGCTTCAAAACCTTGGATGCTTTCTCTGTGACCCTGTAAATACCAGAGCTAAACAATGTAGAACAACAACGTACGTTACAAGCATAGCATTTTATATTACTTCATTTCCTTATTTCTAACATTTTAAAATTGTACATTGACTTTAGATGACATGTCAATCATAGATGTTCTTATCTCTATTTAGTGAACCTACTTTCAGTCCTGTTTTGACCGTTGTCCCGCTACACTTTATTAACTAATGTTTCGCCGCAAGAGATATCGCATTTTAGAGAGTAAATTAATATGGAGTATGTCGTTTTTCTTTTCTCACATTCACATACCCATTTCTTCTTTCCTTATTGTCTTTTGGGCATGCAGTTGTAGCAATTAAAGTAGGCACAAATGCAGCGATCAAAAAGAAGTGGTTAGCGTACATTCACATTCTGTTTACAGCATTCCTTTCTTGTTGCTCCCATGCCGATGGACTGTTTCTATCGCGATCAGTAAAAGTGAAAGGAAGCTACCGTACAGACAGAGGAATCTATATTTATACTTGGCAGAACTAATTACAGACTGACATGATCGTTGGTATTGCTTTCGTTTCCCAAAAGTTATAAATATTTCGATTTCGGAAAAGAAACTCTGTATTTCGCCAAGATGTCGAAGAAGAAGAAGAAGAAGAAGAAGAAGAAGAAGCTACGTTACGTACTAGTTGTATCGCGACGGCGGTTTGAGAGCGGACAGGAGGAGTACGGGGAAGGGCGTCGCTTACCTGAGGGATAACTACTCAAGCTATCTGGCGAAGGGGCAAGTGTGGCAAATGTCCGGCTTTCATCCCCACAGACGTCGTCCACGCCTGTCATACACCACGCTCGCGGCCGTGCCGGCAGAGTGAGACGGCAGCTCGCGGCCCCGTTACCCACGCGTTGCGGCGCGGCGCTATTGTTTGGCACCCCTGGCCGTGACGGCGGTGTCGTCCCGCGAGTGCGTCACCCGCTCTGCCCGCTCCGTGTCTGACGGCCTGCTCACTGGCGCAGTTTCCTAATCCTCTGTCCCCCACACCAGACCGAAAATGTTCCCCGAAATGACGACATATCGACCACTCTACCCCAAATATTCTACACGTATCCGCTCCTTTAAACCAGTAGTCGTCAGACACCCGCTGCGGACCGAATGCGGCTCGTACCGTGTGTCGTGCTGGCCGCCGTTCTCACAAGGGAGCCTCCTCGTCGCACCCCCCCCCCCCCCCCTCAGATTTAGTTATAAGTTGACACAGTGGATAGGCCTTGAAAAACTGAACACATGTCAATCGAGAAAACAGGGAGAAGTTGGCTGGAACTGTGAAAAAAATAAGCAAAATATACAAACTGAGTAGTCCATGCGCAAGATATGCAACTAAAGGATAATGTGGGCTCAGGAGCGCCGTGGTCCCGTGGTTAGCGTGAGCAGCTGCGGAACGAGAGGTCGTTGGTTAGAGTCTTCCCTCGAGTGAAAAGTTTAATTTTTTATTCTCAGACAATTATTTTGCGAAGCTGCACAGTTACAGGTACAAGTACAGGTGTGGCAATTATCAAAGTTGAGGCACTCACACATAATCAACTACGCTCTCCAAAATTCCAGGACATGTTCAGATTTACTTGGACATATGCAGGATTTGACGGTCTACACACGGAAATTTTTGAAAACGTTGAAAAGATATGTTTTGACAGAGCGCAGGGAAAACTGTGCGACTCTGAAACTGTTGCATTCATTTCTTGCAGTTTATGTGACACTCTTCAGTTTCCATCAGTTTTTTGGGAGTGATTATCACATCCACAAGAAAACCTAAATCGGGCAAGGTAGAAGAATCTTTTTACCCATTCGCCAAGTGTACGAGTTAGGTGGGTCGACAGCATATTCCTGTCATGTGACGCACATGCCGTCACCAGTGTCGTATAGAATATGTCAGACGTGTTTTCCTGTGGAGGAATCTGTTGACCTAGGACCTTGCGATCAAATGTTTTCAGTTCCCATTGGAGAGGCACGCCCTTTCGTCTACTAATCGCACGGTTTTGCGGTGCGGTCGCAAAACACATACACAAAACTTATTACAGTGAACAGAGACGTCAATGAACGACCGGACAGATCATAACTTTGTGAAGATAAAGAAAGTACACTTTTCACCCGAGAGAAGAATTGAACCGAGGACCTCGCGTTCCGCAGCTGCTCACGCTAACCACGGGACCACGGCGCTCCTGAGCTCACACTATCCTTGATGTTGCCTATCTTGCACATGGACTACTCAGTTTGTATATTTTGCTTATTTTTTTTCATAGTTCCACACAACTTCTTCCTGTTTTCTCGATTGATCTGTGATCAGTTTCTCAAGGCCTATCCACTGTGCCAAGTTATAACTCAATCTGAGGGGGGTGCGATGTTGAGGTTCCCTTGTCAACCTACATGCTTCTCGAAGCTAATAGCACAATCCAAAACGTCAATTAACGTTAGGAGTTAGTTTTTCTTGTTCACGAAGAAACAAATATGCCTATAAAGACAGCATTTTTTTTTGAAGATGTGCTCAGTTTTAATTAAAAGAAAAAACAAAACAAACACAATCCGAACAGGTCTCGAAGCGACTAACTGTACCGACCGGCCGCCGTGTCGTCCTCATGACAGGCGTCACTGGACGCGGATATGGAGGGTGACGTGATCAGCACACCGCTGTCTGTCTGCGAGGCCGGAGCCGCTGCTCCTGAACCGACCAGCCCCTCAGTTTGCCGCACGAGGGCTGAGCGAGTGCGCGCCGCTTGCCGACAGCGCCCGGCACACCCGACGGTCACTCATCCCAGCCCGACTGACGCAGAGCGGTATTACCGCGGCGGCAAAGCCGTCGCCTCAACTTTCATTGAATTTCCTTTTGCGTCACGTCCACGGTCACAAATCTTTTGTCATCACATCACAGGTTTCGGTCTATAATGACTATGTCCAGACCTGCAGCAAAATATGGGGAAAACACAAATACACTAGCAGATTGGATACAGCTTAAAACAATAAAATAGACCATAATGAAAACTGTTACTAACATACATGGCCACTTGTGCGCTTCAAATATTGGAGCCGTAGTGGCATCGTCAAATGCCGAACACAAAAATCAGCATCCGCGTCGTCTAATGTATTCGGCCGTGAGTTAAGTAAAGTTCGCCGTTTACCTCAGGGCCACACTCATAAGTAGCACGACCCTGCAGGGTCAATACAAGTGAGAGGGGTATATTTTATTTTTTGTTTTCGAATGGCGAGAATTCGGGAGCGTGTGCAATAGACACCAGTCGCGTGCTAAGGCATAGGTGTCAAACGGTTAGAGACACGGTCATCTTCAAATGTGGTACATCAATACGTGATTGTAGCAACTAATATCAAATCAAATTAAGGCTCTTATAATACAGTGCAATGAATAGAAGCGAAATGACGTTCAATACATTTAGTAAACATTCGTGATTGTGTCTAATATTGCAATTACTGTTCTCAATTAAACAGAAAAACAAATGTGTGTGGAATCTTATGGGACTTAAATGCTAAGGTCATTAGTCCCTAAGCTTACACACTAGTTAACCTAAATTATCCTAAGGAGAAACACACACACACCCATCCCCGAGGGAGGACTCGAACCTCCGCCGGGACCAGCCGCACAGTCCATGATGTTCTTAATATAATATTTTAAAGCGAATGGATTTTCTCCGCAACAAATTCGTAGAGCATTCAATGTAAAAACTAGAATGCAGGTATGTGATGCGGAAGGAGATAGTAATTCCTTCAGATGTAGTGCGTTTTTTTGCCCTATGTGGGTGCTCTTTCCTCGAAGATACGCCGTATTCTCGAGAAACGCTGTGTTAAGGTGATGCTCCACGAAGATTGCAGCTTTACTCGGCTCTGTAAAGGACGATTTATTGCTTTCTAACGTGGGTGTTTATCAGATTCGCTGCGGAAATTGTGAGAAGTCGTACATACGCAAAACAACACACACCATTCTGGAGAGATACGTGGAACATCGAAGGTACACATGCTTACGAGAGTCAGACAAGTCAGCTGTGGCCGAACATTGTATTGATACAGGACATTCCATGAACTACAGACCGATAGCGCGACTTCACAGGATCGGCAAAGCCATGTACACCCTTCTGAATAACAAATGGATTAACTATTGTGAAACTGTGACTGTCTTCCGTGGGTGACAACACGAGATAAAGGGCTGCACCCGGGAGAGGCGTCGACTCTTTCATCTCAACCCATCTAAGGTTGGGAGATGAGGAACTTATCACGGAGAAATTCCTCACGACTGCCAGCGTGTCCGACGGCGCGTTCGTTTCTGCTGGGGCCTCACCCGCCTCAGAGGACTGTCCACAGCTGAGGTCACACCTACAGGACTCCAGACACAGGGACCGATCGGCACAGAGGAAGGTACCACCTCATGCAGTCACCCGTCCCTAGCACATGCATTTATCAGAGCTTATGTACGAGCCCTACTTGTCGACACGGGACTAGGAATTACGCGTTACCCAGTCACTTTTTACCCGTCAAAACCCATGGGTCGGCCTCTAGGAACGCACTGGAAGGAAGAATAAAAATAAGAGGAGAGCTGAAACATCAAAGTGGAGGATGGGTAAGAAAAGGAAGGTCAGCGAAACAAAGATCAGTGGATGGGACGAATCCAGTTTTATCAGGAACTTTGTTTCCTAAAGAGGGCATACGAATCGGTCCTCACGGGGGACGAGTTCCTTCAGTGTAGTTGTTGACACCGCGCTGTGTGGTGTTTTCACTTTACAATGGTGCACGGTTGCGCTTCATACCAGTCATGATTTACGACAGTATGGAGCAGTCACTGCCTCCACACGGGAGCGGTTTGAGGCCGCTCGTACTGCCTGCAGCACACACACACACACACACACACACACACACACACACACACACACACACACACACACACACATACACACGTCGTCCTCCAGAGCCGCGCTTATCTCCGAAGGCCGGAGTGCTCCACGCACTCCCACTGTACCCGACCGACCTACGTCTTAACACATTGCGCACCGTTTCACATTTCACTCGTGTTTTGCGTCCTTTACTGACAGATCTCGCCTGGAACGACCGAGTCGTAAAAAATCGTTCTGGTGCCACTGACACGGGAATACATGTATCGGTGTTGTTGTTGCTACAACGACGAAAAAGTCGCAAAACCAACGAGCTGTGCGATATAAGCGAAAATTCGTAGGCGTGTTTCTACACCTGAAAGATCGTATCTGCTTAAATTTTGCGCCAGTCACATAAGAGTGGCGCTGGTAGCGTCACCACGAGAATGGAAATCGGCTTTCTTTAGACGCACGCTGAGCATTAGTTACGTCTGAGACTGAGTGCTCATCGGAGGTGAGGGTATCATCTGGAGTGCCCCAGGGAAGTGTGGTAGGTACGCTGTTGTTTTCTATCTATATAAATGACCTTTTGGATAGGGTGGATAGCAATGTGCGGCTGTTTGCCGATGATGCTGTGGTGTACGGGAAGGTGTCGTCGTTGAGTGACTATAGGAGGATACGAGATGACTTGGACAGGATTTGTGATTGGTGCAAAGAATGGCAGCTAACTCTAAATATAGATAAATGTAAATTAATGCAGACGAATAGGAAGAAGAATACCCTAATGTCTGAATACTCCATTAGTAGTGTATCGCTTGACACAGTCACGTCGATTAAATATTTGGGCGTAACACTGCAGAGCGATATGAAGTGGGACAAGCATGTAAGCGCAGTTGTGAGGAAGGCGGATAGTCGTCTTCGGTTCGTTGGTAGAATTTTGGGAAGATGTGATTCATCTGTAAAGCATACCGCTTATAAAACACTAATACGACCTATTCTTGAGTACTGCTCGAGCGTTTGGGATCCCTATCAGCCTGATTGAGGGAGGACATGGAAGCAATTCAGAGGCGGGCTATTATATTTGTTACTGGTAGGTTTGATCATCACGCGAGTGTTACGGAAATGCTTCAGGAACTCGGGTGGGAGTCTCTGGAGGAATAGAGGCATTTTTTTTTTCGTGAATCGCTACTGTGGAAATTTAGAGAACCGGCATTTGAGGCTGACTGCAGTACAATTTTACTGCGGCCAACTTACATTTCGCGGAAAGACCACAAAGATAAGAGAGATTAGGACACGTACAGAGGCATATAGGCAGTCATTTTTGCCTCTTTCTGTTTTGGAGTGGAACAGGGAGAGAAGATCCTAGTTGTGGTACGAAGTACCCTCCGCCACGCACCGTATGGTGGATTGCGGAGTGTGTATGTGTGTATGTAGATGGACGTGGTGATCTGGTGTTAGTCACCCATATGAACACCTGACTGAGTTTGAACGTGGTCGTGTAATAGGGCTGGTACGAGTGTAGCCTCTATGCACGGCTTCTGGCAACGGTTGTCACGAGAATAGACGGTCGCAACAAGACGGGGCTGCTGACTGCCACGTGGCCCTGCCTACAGGGAAGACCGTCTTGTTGGGCGTACGGCGCAGCAATCTGAGGAGCAGTTGGCACTACAATGATACGACCAACTGTCCAAATCTGTTACTTCGCGGACAGCTCCGAGCCAGGCGCCGTGTAGCACACGTACGTCAGCACATGTACGTCAGCACGGACGCACGTCTGCGGGCTTGCATTCGACAGTCTGGCGATTACACCGGTTATTAAGGTGCCTGCATTTCACATTTGCAGTGGCTTATCGTGCACTCGAATTAACCTGTGATCCTCCAAAGTTGATCATGCGAACATGTTAACTGGACCCTAAACTTCATTACTCTACATTACTTACTTTTTTCGTGTTGCGATTGTTTTCTGTCTGCCTTATGTCTGTAGATTTCTAGGAAACATTTTTTTCCAATTATGGTCAGCATCTTCGAAGAAATCTGATCTTCCATTCGAATTAAATTGCGAAAAGACTCTCTATCTCGAAATTTGTGGGATGGAGTGCATTACTTCAAAATGATGGTAACCAATGCGGAATCGAAAGTACAGATAATGTGCACACGCGAACTGCAGTTAGAGGCTGAAGTTAAACTATATTCGATTGAAAAATCTAAACTGTTGTAAAGATTCAACTGTAACGAATAAAATCTAATAGTGTGTATCCGAGGTGATGTGGTGTCCCCCTACCAGTAATTCGCCGTTTAAGCCATCGACGGGTCTAGAATCCCGTTCGTGATTTTCGGCGCCCTCCTTCGGCAATCGCTGACAGAGTAAGCGCAGCTGTTTCACGCGCGTCCGTTCTGGTACAGAAAGTGCAGGACCTGTGCGACGGATATAGACGACGACTGTCGCTGGAGAGCGCGTCACGTCCCGTGGTAGGCACCGACTACGACGGACAGCGCGGCGAGAAACACGTCCCGTGTGAGGGCGGCCTCGACGCTGCTTTCACAGTGGCACCGGAAAATGTCACCAGAGGTCACCGACAGCTTTGTCACACTCCGTCCCGTCTCGTTCGTCGGCTTTTCGTCGAACCCACACTGTTAGATTAGATTAGATCAGCTCAGCTCAGGTTAGGTCAGGTCACTCTACGTTAGGAGACGAAGTTACAGTCTGTCTCAACCCCGTCTGGCGGGATAACTGCCACGAGGTCTCTGCACTTTGAGACGAGTGCTGCACTGCAGAGAAGTCGGCTGTGGGTGTGTCGAGAAGAACGCGGCGACTGCTGCACACTTTTTCCTCGCCTGCTGCAGTAACCAGGCACGTTTTACGAATATACGAGATGAAGAGAGAAAAGTTCTTCTGCGTGCACGACAAGACTTCGTGCATCTACAGCGACACTCCGCAAACCACAATGAAGTGTCTGCGACAGGATTCATCGAAACACCTTGACAATAATTCTCTATTATTCCAATCTCGAATAGAGCGCGGATAAAACAAAACCCTTTCCGTGCGAACTCTGATTTCCCTTATTTTATTAAGATCGTCTTTTCTCCCTATGTACCTTGGTGTCAACAAAATATTTTCGCATTCGAAGGAGGAAGTTCGTGATTTAAATTTCGTGACAAACGCCTTTGCTTTAATAATGTCAATGACAAATGCTGTATCATCTAAGTGACACTCTCGCCCCTATTTCGCAACGATTCAAAATGTGCTGCCCTTCTTTGAACTTTCTCGATGTACTCCATCAGTCCTACCTGGTAAGGATCCCACACCGCGCAGCCGTATTCTAAAAGAGGACGGACAAGCGTAGTGTAAGCGGTCTTTTTAGTAGATCTGTTACATTTTCTGAGTGTCCTGCCAATAAAACGATGTCTTTGCTTTCCCTTCCACACAACATTTTCTAGGTGTTCTTTCCATTTTAAGTTTCCGCAATTGTAACTCCTAGGTATGTAGCTGAATTTACGGCTTTTAGAATTGAGTAATTTATCGCGTAACCGAAGTTTAACGGATTCCTTTTAGTACTTCATTATTTAGGGTCAGTTGCCAATTTCCGCACCATAGAGGTATGTTTTCTATATCGTTTTGCAATTTCTTTTTATCTTCTGATGACTTTACTAGTCGATAAACGACAGCATCATCCGCAGACAAGCTAAGACGGCTGCTCAGATTGTATCCAAAATCGTTTATATAGCTACGGAACAGCAGAGGGCCTATAACACTACCTTGGGGAACGCCTGAAATCACTTCTGTTTTACTCGATGACTTTCCGTCAGTTAGTACGAACTGTGAGCTCTCTTACTGGAAGTCACGAATCCAGTCACTTAACTGAGTCGATATTCCATAAGCACGAAATTTCACTGAAGCCACTGGTGTGGTGGAAGGTCAGAAACTCTCTGCACAACTTCAAATAAATTAGACGAACAGCCACATGACAGTTAACCTTCAATGACTGCCATTCAGCATATGTGTGAAACAACTATATAAATTTTACAATGAGATACTACGAGCATTTAAGAAACTAACCTGCCCCGATAACCTCGGATGTTAAAACGACACTTCCGGGACGGGGAGGTGCCAGACTCGGATCGAATGTGCCTGGCGGATTGACGACGAGGGCCAGCCTGGATGTGATTTTTAGGCGGTTTCCCACATCCCACTACGCGAATACCGGGCTGGTACCCGAGTCCCGCCTCAGTTACACGAGTCGCAAACATTTAGAATACTTTCGCTAACTTACACGCGAAGAACACTGCACGCAGACAGTTTAGTTACGCACATTCGGTACGGGGGGCAGAGAGATTACGGAATGGCGAAAGGTACGCCATCTGGTCGCCCTATAAACCCATCGTGTCACATCCGTTGGTAACCATGCTGGCTGTCCGCTGATTCGGAACGAAGACAGAAGAAGAATAAATGCAGCACTGAAGAACTGTCGGCGGGCGACTGCAGCTGCTGCTGTGACGCCAGCAACCCTTTCCACGCCGGCCACTTTTTGCCGGCTGCCACAGGTCCACAGAGGTGAGGCCAACTTCCCGCCGCTAATGACGTTTCTTGCGGCGCCGTGACGCAAACTGCGAGGTCGCCAGCCGCCAGCCGACTGCGGGCCGAGCACCTCGGCGCCTGCGGTCCGGTTGCTTACTTACCCAGCCAGCCAGCTGCCGTCACCTCGCTCCAGCAGCCCGAGTCCGCAAATTCGTCGCCATGACCAGCCTCATACGTACATACACATATTATCTAATTTCACAATTACACGTAGACAAACTTATACTCCCCCCCCCCCCATCCCCGCGGGGGGTGTCGCTTATAATCCCGCACGCGAGAGCATGATTTCAGTAACATTATGGGAGCAAATGTGGCAAACGCCGGAGGAGAAATCGCAACAGGCGATTAAGCCGTCGGCACACGGACCGTGCTGTCGAACGTCAACGTTGAGCGTGGCAAGTTCAACGTGCAGCTGAACGCTCAGGAACGATGCGACTTGTGCATACGGTACGTGGGTCCAACGTGGTATACGCGATCGCAACGCACTCCAGCGACAGTTGGGGGATGTTTATAGCTCGTAAATCACACTGTTTACTAAACGGGCGCGCGTGAAATTCTCACGTTAGCTCTATTAAAACGCACATTTCCTCCATCGTCCACGAAAAGGAAAGGACCATGTCTCCGCATAAGAATAATAAATAATGTTTATTATTTCATCATTCCCACATATTAGTAAAACACTAAGGTCAGTGTTACTTCATCACTGTTCCTACCCAGTAGCAGAATCTTTGTAACATGCAAATTACGAAGCGTAACAGAAAAAGGAGCAAAATATCTTTATACCTACGCAAGCTGTCTAGTAGATTAAGCTAATCGAACAAAGTCACCCCTTAAAAAAAGGTCAATTTATATTTACATAACATCAAATATTATAGTATATACTTATATTAAACTAATAATAAAGTATCAGAACCTAATAAAAACGCGAATGCTAGGAAAAAAAATTCAAGTGTCAAGACGCGAACCACCGCCCCAACAAAGAGGTCGCTAGAAGACGGGCGTTAGACTCATTATGCTAAGCCAACAACACACCTGTTCTTCTTAATCATAGTAACTTACTACTTGCTGAAAACCTTAATCGTAAATATGTTCCTAATTGAAATTTAATTATAACAAGTTGTATCAATAACAATGCGTTTTGGGTGGATCTTCAGTGTGCCACAGCCTTCAAATAGCCTACTCTCGTAATACGCAAGTTACAATAATTCTTTTGCCACGATAATGATGTTTATCATTATTTTATTGGAACGAATCACACAACTAACAACGGGTTTTCCAGCGATTGGCAATTTGCTGGTGCTCAGAAACGGCATATATACGTATAGGCTTGAACTGAATGCCAATATGGCGCCTCAACAACTCTGTACCGAAGGGAGACGGCGTGCGTGTGACGTAGGTGGTGTTGTGCCATGTCATTGCTCAACGCTCAGAATATCTGACATGCCAGATATTGCTCTGCACGTTCGGAAAGACTCCCGAACGTGCTGTTCCACGCTATGACGTCAGAAACTCGGCACGCTCAACGCTTAACGTTCGGATGCACGGTCCGTGTGCCGAGAGCTTTAGGCAGTTGGTACCACGATAACGGATAAATGAGCGCAAGTTGGAACATTACGAAAAGAATCACGTAACTCGGAGGCTACTCGAGGTTGGCAACAGGTGGACTAAGACTAGTCCCATCGACACCACCTGGTGATCAGAGCCTGCAGAGAGGTAGCTGCACTGCAGGCACACAGTAAGAAGATAGGATCAAACTGATTGAGATGACAGGGAACTACATTTGTAGGTGAAAGGCAAAAGTGAGGTAGCAAGAGTAATACACACATCAAAAAGAGTTCAGAGAGTTCCACAACCTGTACAGAAAATTGGAATAGATATCAACATAAACATCATTTCCGCCATTGTTATTGCTCGTGTGAACCACACATTGCATGTTGTACCACCATACAGTGAGACCTTCAGAGGTGGTCGTCTACATTGCTGTAAACACCGGTACCTCTAATGCCCTTAGCACCTCCTCTTGCATTGATGCATGCCTGTATTCGCCGTGGCATACTGTCCACAAGTTAATCAAGGCACTGTTGGTCCAGATTGTCCCACGCCTCAACGGCGTATATTCCTCAGAGTGGTTGATGGGTCACGTCGTCCACAAACAGCCCTTTTCAATCTATCCCAGGCATGTTCGATAGGATTCATGTCTGGAGAACATGCTGGCCACTCTAGTCGAGCGATGTCGTTATCCTGAAGTCATTCACAACATGTGTACGATGAGGTCGGGAATTGTCGTCCACGAAGACGAGTGCCTCACCAATATGCTGCCGATATGGTTACACTATCGGTCGGAGGATAGCATTCGCGTATCGTAAAGCAGTTACGGCGCCTTCCATGGCCACCAGCGGCACACATCGGCCACACATAATGACACCCTAAAACAGCAGGGAACCCCCACCTTGCTGCACTCGCTGGACAGTGTGTCTAAGGCGTTCAGCCTGACGGGGTTGCATCCAAACACGTCTCCAACGATTGTCTGGTTGAAGGCATATGCGACACTGATCGGTGAAGAGAACGTGATGACAATCCTGAGCGGTCCATTCGGCATGTTTTTGGGCCCATCAGTGCCGCACTGTGTGGTGTCGTGGTTGCAAAGAGGAACCTCGCCATGGACGTCGGGAGTGAAGTTACGCATCGTGCAGCCTATTGCCCACAGTTTGAGTCATAAGACGACGTCTTGTAGCTGCACGAAAAGCATTATTCAACATGGTGGTGTTGCTCTCAGGGTTCCTCCGAGTTATAATCCGTAGGTAGCGGTCATCCACTGCAGTAGCAGCCCTTGGGCAGCTTGAGCGAGGCATGACATCGACAGTTCTTGCCTCTCTGCATCTCGTCCACGTCCGAACAACATCGCTTTGGTTCCCTCCGAGACGCCTGGACACTTCCCTTTTTGAGAGTCCTTCCTGGTACAATGCGGACGCGATCGAACCGCGGTACTGGCCGTCTAAGCATGGTTGAACTGCAGAGAACACGAGCCGTGTACCTCCTTCCTCGTGGAATGACTGGAACTAATCGGCTGTCGGACCTCCTCCGTCTAATAGGCGCTGCTGATGCACGGCTGTTTACATCTTTGGGCGGGTTTAGTGACATCTCTGAACAGTCAAAGGGACTGTGTGTACAATATCCATAGTCAGCTTCTATGTTCAGTAGTTCTGGGAAATGGGGTGATGCAAAACTTTTTTTAATGTGTGTATATACATTAGACGATTGAAAAAGAAGTTCGTTGTAAAACAGAATAACGGAAAAGGCTCTTTCTGTCCATTTCACTGTCCTGGGAGCTGTTCAGGATAGAGAGATATATACTCATTGCTAACCTACGTGGATTAGATTTATATTGTCCAGTCCATTACATTTTGGCGAATGTTGCCGAGCAAGTCAACTTTCTTCTGGTGATATTTCGACCGCGTATCGTCCGTCCATCCTCAGAATGAATTGGAAAACTGACTACAAAGTGCCAGGCGTGGCGGTATCTGGTTCACCGCGACCGCGAGTTAAGAGACGACGACGCTGCTCGACGGCAGAGAGATACGCTTACACAGGCGCCGCCTCTGGCGAAGTCGTACGGACATTCGATTCGCTCTTCTACGTATGTTCGGCGGCGATGACACCATCAGGACTTCTCTGCTGTTTAAATATCTCAGGAGCCGGAATCCGTGCGTCCAAATTAAAACCATTACCTCTATTTGTTAAATTATTAGCTAATCCAGGGTCTATAGCTTCCTCGAAGACAGCATCCCAAAAGGAAGAGATGGATGTTAGGATCTTCACAACACTGTAGTTCATGGAATGCCCTGTATCAACAAAACGTTCGGCCACAGCTGACTTGTGTGGCTGTCATAAGCGTGTGTTCCACGTATCTCTCAAGAATGGTTTGTGTTGTTTTACGTATGTACGACTTCTCACCATTTCCGCAGCGAATCTGATAAACACCCACGTTAGAAAGCAATAAATCGTCCTTTACAGAGCCGAGTAAAGCTGCAAAGTTCGTGGAACATAACCTTAACACAGCGTTTCTCGAGAATACGGCGTATCTTTGAGGAAAGAGCGCCCACATAGGGCAAAAAAACGCACTACATCTGAAGGAACTGCTGTACGAATTTGTTGCGGAGAAAATCCATTCGCTTTAAGAATGCTTTTGAGGTATGAGAGCTCTTCTTGCAAATTATCTTTATCGGATATACAGTGCGCCCTATTCACAAAGGTCTTGAGGACACCTGTGATCTGCGAAGGGCGATGGCAGCTACTGGCATGTGGATATAGATTTGTACGCGTAGGTTTACGATATACGACATGTTCTAATGTGCCGTCAACTTTACGGGGAACGACAACGTCCAAAAAGGGGAAGCAGCCGTCTTTTTCTATTCCAGAGCAAATTTGATACTAGCACGGATAGAATTCAAATATTCTAGAAATGGCGACATGTCGCTTGGTGACAAACCTCATTCTAGCCGTCCATCAGTTGCCCGAATAGACGAAAATATTGAAAAAAATAGAGAGTTTGTGCTCGTGGACCGTCGCCAGACAATTAATCAGCTGTGAAGAGATTAGTGGGTTATCTTGGAGCTCTGTTCAGCGAAGATTTGGGAATGAAAAGGGTTGCTGCCAGGTTTGTACCTCGGGTCCTGACACACCTGCACACAGAGCCACGTCTGTCAGACTGTCTTTGGCTGAAAACGGCACGGTTCCGCAGCCCCACGCACATTACTCGCCTCGCCTGGCCTGGCTCCGTGTGACTTCCTTATTCCCACGGATGAAAAGGGGCACGAAAGGACACCGATTTCACAAAATGGAAGAAGTGAAGAAGAAAAAAATAAGAGGGAGGAGCTGTCACTCATTTCTAAAGATGGCGTACAAAATGTTTAGAACAATGGGAGCACCGGTGGGACAAATTTATTAGTTCTAAAGGAGAATAATTTGAAGGCGATAAGGTTGTTTTGTAAACAGTTTGGAAATATAGGTTATACAAAATAATTATTTTTTGCTTACCTGCCTCGTGTATTACGAGATATCGCATGACTTTGGTCACCTCAGTGTACTGGCGCTGGTGTCCACTGGAACAGACGTGTTCCCTAGCAGTGAGGGCGAGCGACTGCGCGCAGCACTGAAGGCGTGCACTAGGCTGGAGCCGGTGTACGCTGGGCGTTGTTGGTTCGAATACCATTCCTGTCGTGTCGCTGAACACTGATCATTCCTTCTGGCACACCCTGTATAGCCACACAGCTCTTGTTTTGGGTTAGTGCGGCTCGGATGTTGTTTGACGAGAATGTGTAACCAATTTATCGCAAGTCGTGGACAAAAACGGTTTTTCCTCACGTTGCCTAAATTGAAGGGGGATCACTGCTGTCAGCCGCAGCGGAATCAGCGCGGGGACTAGTCAAAATGTGTACCGACCTAGATTGGAACCCGGGACCTCCTGCTTAAGAGGCAGGATCGGTGGCTCCCGATTGGAATGTGTGTCGGCCGTGACAGTCCGTGGAAATTTCTCCCGTCGCCGCTGGTTTCGCGTAATGTCCTGCTCCAGTTGATAGCTCTGATTACACCCCCCCCCCCTCCCCCAATTTACATATAGTGTTTCATACCTGCTAGTTATTATTATTACATCTACGTCTACGTGATTACTCTGCTATTCACAATAAATTCTGGAAGAGGGTTCAACGAACCACCTTCAGGCTCTCTCTCTCTACCGTTCCACTCTCGAACGGCGCGCGGGAAAAACGAGCACTTAAATTTTTCTGTGTGAGCCCTGATTTCTCTTATTTTATCGTGATGATCATTTCTCACTATTTAGGTGGGTGGCAACAGAATGTTTTCGTAATCGGAGGAGAAAACATGATTGAAATTTCGTGAGAAGATCCCGTCGCAACAAAAAACGCCTTTATTTTAATGATTGCCACTCCACGTACATGTCTGTGGCACTATCTTCCCTAGTTCGCGATAATACAAAACGAGCTGCCCTCCTTTGAACTTTTTCGATGTCATCCGCCAGTCCCACCTGATGCGGATCCCACACCGCACAGCAGTACTCCAGAATAGGGCAGACAAGCGTGGTGTAAGCAGTCTCTTTAGTAGACCTGTCGCACCTTCTAAGTGGTCTGCCAGTGAATCTCAGTCTTTGGTTTGCTCCACCAACAACATTATCTGTGTGATCGTTCCAGTTTAGGTTATTTGTAATTGTAATCCCTAAGTATTTAGTTCAATTTACAGCCTTCAGATTTGTGTGACTTATGGCGTAATCGAAATTTAGCTGATTTCTTTTAGTACTCATGTCAATAACTTCACACTTGTCTTTATTCAGGGTCAATTTCCACTTTTCT
This sequence comes from Schistocerca serialis cubense, assembly GCF_023864345.2. NCBI lineage: Eukaryota > Metazoa > Arthropoda > Insecta > Orthoptera > Acrididae > Schistocerca > Schistocerca serialis. The sequence continues at coordinate 167,261,974 of NC_064649.1, forward strand.
CACCATACAGATATCTTAGGTAAATCATTTTGCAATTCATTTTTGTCATCTGATGACTTTACAAGGCGGTAAATGACAGCATCATCTGCAAAAAAATGTAAGAGAGCTACTCAGATCGTTTCCGATGTCGTAAATATAGATCAGGAAGAATAGAGGGCCTGTATGAAATGGTTCAAATGGCTCTGAGCACTATGGGACTTAACTACTGTGGTCATCAGTCCCCTAGAACTTAGAACTACTTAAACCTAACTAACCTAAGGACATCACACACATCCATGCCCGAGGCAGGATTCGAACCTGCGACCGTAGCAGTCGCGCGGTTCCGGACTGCGCGCCTAGAACCGCTAGACCACCGCGGCCGGCAGGCCTATAACACTTCCTTGGGGAGCAGCAGATATTATTTCTGTTTTACTCGATGACTTTCCGTTTGTTACTACGAACTGTGACCTTTCTGACAGGAAATCACGAATCGAGTCGCACAACTGAGGCGATATTCCACAGGCACCCATTTTTGTTAGGAGACGCTTGTGAGGAACGGTGTCGAAAGCCTTCTGGAAATTTAAAAATATAGTGTTTCACAACTACGCGATCTCCGTGGAGTGTGTTCTTTCGAAGGCACACACGCGATATATTCAAATAACTTACCCCGCTTGCTGCCCTTGTCCTACGAGTGAGCAACAATTTGAAAATTAACATTTTGCTACATTATTTTTTAAATTAATGATTTAGCGGGGAACAAACAAAGCTGTGCCACTGGAGTGTTGCGTGGAGTATAAATGAAACAGACGGGGAGGGAAACTCGGATCACGGCAACTGGAGCCGCAGAATCCCCTGTTCAAGTGAGAGCGAGTTTTCGGCTGGGCAGTCGCCGGTCACACAGTCCCAGAACTTTGCCCCGGCGGTGTTGGTTCAGCCTCAGGCCGGCCTATCACGGGCACGCCGCGGCGCGTCCGCCCCAGCCGGGACTCGTACGCTGGCTGACCCCGGGCCGCCGGAACAACCGGTCTCTTCACCTCCAGTGTAGCCCGGCTCTCAAAACCGCTCAGAATAACCGATTTCCGAAATATTTTCTGGTGCCTTTTAGTATTATTTCCAGCGATAAACGTTGACTTACAGCGAGCATCGGACAATTCCAAGACTCCCTCAGACTTTTGCGTTTTATGTTTCGAGATAGCTACAATCAAAATATCAAATAAAATAGCTAAATAGAAGAAAACGTAGTCCGACAATCGTTCCCTACTTTTCGTAAAACTCTGTTCAAAAATCATGTCATCGATAATGCTCATACACCACTATTTTGGTATTACGAATAACTGAATAGTGAAAACAGAGGTTGCATTAATCAATTTTTCGCGTTATGCCTTCGGTTTCGAAAGGCTGCAGATACAGAGAGGCATACTACACTGAAACTCAAAAAAAAAAAAAAACTGTACAGCATGCGCGTTCAGATACGAGATATGTCAAGAGGCAGAATACGGCGCTGCGGACGACGTCGCCTACATAGGACGACGAGTGTCCGGCACAGTTGTCTTGTCATATCGGTTACTGCTGCTACAGTGGCGGCAGGTTATCAAGAGTTAACTGAGTTTGAACGTGGTGTTGGAGTCGGAGCGATAGGACACAGCATCTCCGAGGTAGCGATCGAGTGGTGATTTTCCTCTACGACCGTTTCGCGAGTATACTGTGAATACCAGGAATCTGGTAAAACATCAAATCTCGGACATCGCTGCGGCTGGAAAAAGATCCTGCAAGAACGAGACCCACGACGACTGAAGACAATCGTTCAGCGTGACGGAAGTGCGACCCTTCCGCAAATTACCAGAGAATTCAATGCTGGGCCGTTAGCATGTCTCGGCATGCGAACCATTCAAACAAAGATGAACGATATGGGCTTTCGAAGGCCCATCCACGTACCCTCGATGACTGCACGACACAAAGCTTTACGCCTCGCCTGGTCTCGTCAACACCTACATTGGACTTTTGATGACTGGCAACATGTTGCCTGGTCCGACGTGTCTCGTTTCACATGGTATCGAGAGGATGGACGTGTACGGGTGTCGAGACAACCTCGTGAATCCGTGAACCCTGCATGTCAGCAGGGGACTGTTCAAGCAGGTGGAGGCTCTGTAATGGTGTGGGGCTTGTGCAGTGGGAGTGATATGGACTTCCTGGTACCCCTAGATACAAATCTGACAGTTGACACATACGTAAGCATCCTGTCTGATCACCTGCATCCATTTGTGTCCACTGTGCATTCCGACGGACTTGGGAAATTCCAGTAGGATAATGCGGCACTCCACACGTCCAGAATTGCTACAGAGTGGCTCCAGGAACACACTTCTGAGTTTAAACAGTTCAGGTGTCCACCAAACTCCCCAGACATGAACCTCATTGATCATGTCTGACATGCCTTGCGACGTGTTGTTCAGAAGAGATCTCCACCCCCTCGTACTCTTACGGATTTCTGGACAGCCCAGCAGGATCCGTGGTGTCAGTTCCCTCCAGCACTGCGTCACACATTAGTCGAGTCCACGCCACGTCGTCTTCCGGCACTTCCGCGTGCTCGCGGGGGCCCTACGCGATGTTAGGCAGGTGTACCTGTTTGTTTGGCTCTTCAGTGTACATAAACACGGACAGAAGATCTACTACTCTATTTTCATTGTAAAGAATGAATGAGCTGTTAAGTTTTTAATATATTAATGTTGGTTCAATTTCATTTCTGTTTAAGTATTTCATAGACATGGCAGACATACAATAAGCTGTTGTGGAAAATCTGTGGCGTTGTTTTTCTTTAGTTACTTCGATGGAGAACGTTTTGTAATGAAGTATGTTGACTTAGTTCGTAGCAGAAATACGAATACAGTTCATTATTTACTGTCAAAACTAAAAACGATCTATCAAAAAATTGAAATGAAAAATTTAGACAGTAACCAAAATACAACATTTACCAGCAACAAACTTCACAATGGTTGAAATTTCAGTAATGGATTAATTCATCGCGCAGTATTTGTTGCCCAATCTGTCGGTATTGCTGTACCGTTTCCTATGTCTATCTATAAGCGTAGTTATTAAAATAGCTCTGATCGCTATTCCCATTTTTTATAATAACCAAATACATGTTTCAAAGCAATGGAGATTTTTGTTAGTAGATAGTACTCATTTTTTAAAGTTTTATTTAGAAACTAAAAATTTTAGCACCTGTGCTATGACATTTTACATACCAGTGTTTTACGTGCTAATCAATAAAAAAAAACTATACAGAAACACGTTATAACCGCGACGAAACTAATATCAAAAAATACCGGTTATTCAGAATCACAATACCGGCATCGGTTTTAACTAATGAGTTTTTCCCATCGCTATTCTGGAATATTGATGACCATACAGGGCGTCCCAGCATGAATGGTCGATATTCAGGGGTATGCGAGCAATGCTCATTTGAAGCAAAAACTTTCCTGTGACATACGCCCTGCTCCGAATGTTTCCTTAAGTAGAACGCATTTAATGTACAAGGGGCGTTCAATATGTAATGCCCCACATTTTTTTCTCATAGCATATTTATTGTTAAGAGTCAGAATTTGGTGACAATACACATCAACATGTCTTGTCCACGTCCTGTTTTTATACCTAGTCTCCATCACGTTCTGTCGTCGTACGCCAACGTTGTGGAAGAGCATGTATTCCCTGCTGGTAAAAGCTCTTGTTCTGTAGGCGCAGACATGTTTTCACTGCACGACTGACACTCTCCGTCAGCTCCAAAGTGTGTTCCCCGTAGAGAATCTTTAAGCGGCCCAGAGAGATGGACGTCCGACGGTGTAGAGCCAGCTGCCGAGTTGTGATGCGCCGGTCGGCACGAATAACGGCGTCCGCACGACTCGGCACGCCTGGAGCAGTGGCCGTGGCAGGGCGTCCCGAGCGTGGCTGGCCGAGGAGCTCTGTTTCTGCACTTCCTGAGCCTGTGACTTCCTCTACCCATCTCCCAACTGCAACTCCTGTCAACTGCAGTATTAACATACACTGGAAACAGACGTTTATGGATGTCCACAGCGGTTTCTTTTTCTGTACACGAGAATTTAATAACAGCACGCTGCTTGTAGCGTGTGTCGTGTGTAGACGCCAGTTAGACGCTGTACTGCGGCTCTGCCATCTGCCAGAACGGTTCGGAACTTCACCGGCGCACAGAACAAACATCAAACGTTAAGCACCAACAAGGAACTTGTTGTTGTTGTTGTTGTGGTCTTCAGTCCTGAGACTGGTTTGATGCAGCTCTCCATGCTACTCTATCCTGTGCAAGCTTTTTCATCTCCCAGTACCTACTGCAACCTACATCCTTCTGAATCTGCTTAGTGTATTCATCTCTTGGTCTCCCTCTACGATTTTTACCCTCCACGCTGCCCTCCAATACTAAATTGGTGATCCCTTGATGCCTCAGAACATGTCCTACCAACCGATCCCTTCTTCTGGTCAAGTTGTGCCACAAACTTCTCTTCTCCCCAATCCTATTAAATACTTCCTCATTAGTTATGTGATCTACCCATCTAATCTTCAGCATTCTTCTGTAGCACCACATTTCGAAAGCTTCTATTCTCCTCTTGTCCAAACTATTTATCGTCCATGTTTCACTTCCATACATGGCTACACTCCATACGAATACTTTCAGAAATGACTTCCTGACACTTAAATCAATACTGGATGTTAACAAATTTCTCTTCTTCAGAAACGCTTTCCTTGCCATTGCCAGCCTACATTTTATATCCTCTCTACTTCGACCATCATCAGTTATTTTGCTCCCCAAATAGCAAAACTCCTTTACTACTTTAAGTGCCTCATTTCCTAATCTAATTCCCTCAGCATCACCCGACTTAATTAGACTACATTCCATTACCCTTGTTTTGCTTTTGTTGATGTTCATCTTATATCCTCCTTTCAAGACACTGTCCATTCCATTCAACTGCTCTTCCAAGTCCTTTGCTGTCTCTGACAGAATTACAATGTCATCGGCGAACCTCAAAGTTTTTATTTCTTCTCCATGAATTTTAATACCTACTCCGAATTTTTCTTTTGTTTCCTTTACTGCTTGCTCAATATACAGATTGAACAACATCGGGGAGAGGCTACAACCCTGTCTTACTCCCTTCCCAACCACTGCTTCCCTTTCATGTCCCTCGACCCTTATAACTGCCATCTGGTTTATGTACAAATTGTAAATAGCCTTTCGCTCCCTGTGTTTTACCCCTGCCACATTTAGAATTTGAAAGAGAGTATTCCAGTCAACATTGTCAAAAGCTTTCTCTAAGTCTACAAATGCTAGAAACGTAGGTTTGCCTTTCCTTAATCTTTCTTCTAAGATAAGTCGTAAGGTCAGTATTGCTTCACGTGTTCCAGTGTTTCTGCGGAATCCAAACTGATCTTCCCCGAGGTTGCCTTCTACTAGTTTTTCCATTCGTCTGTAAAGAATTCGTGTTAGTATTTTGCAGCTGTGACTTATTAAGCTGATAGTTCGGTAATTTTCACATCTGTCAACACCTGCTTTCTTTGGGATTGGAATTATTATATTCTTCTTGAAGTCTGAGGGTATTTCGCCTGTTTCATACATCTTGCTCACCAGATGGTAGAGTTTTGTCAGGACTGGCTCTCCCACGGCCGTCAGTAGTTCCAATGGAATATTGTCTACTCCGGGGGCCTTGTTTCGACTCAGGTCTTTCAGTGCTCTGTCAAACTCTTCACGCCTTATCATATCTCCCATTTCATCTTCATCTACATCCTCTTCCATTTCCATAATATTGTCCTCAAGTACATTGCCCTTGTATAGACCCTCTATATACTCCCTCCACCTTTCTGCTTTCCGTTCTTTGCTTAGAACTGGGTTTCCATCTGAACTCTTGATATTCATACAAGTCGTTCTCTTATCTCCAAAGATCTCTTTAATTTTCCTGTAGGCGGTATCTATCTTACCCCTAGTGAGATAGGCCTCTACATCCTTACATTTGTCCTCTAGCCATCCCTGCTTAGCCATTTTGCACTTCCTGTCGATCTCATTTTTGAGACGTTTGTATTCCTTTTTGCCTGTTTCACTTACTGCATTTTTATATTTTCTCCTTTCATCAATTAAATTCAATATTTCTTCTGTTACCCAAGGATTTCTACTAGCCCTCGTCTTTTTACCTACTTGATCCTCTGCTGCCTTCACTACTTCATCCCTCAAAGCTACCCATTCTTCTTCTACTGTATTTATTTCCCCCATTCCTGTCAATTGCTCCCTTATGCTCTCCCTGAATCTCTGTACAACCTCTGGTTCTTTTAGTTTATCCAGGTCCCATCTCCTTAAATTCCCACCTTTTTGCAGTTTCTTCAGTTTTAATCTACAGGTCATAACCAATAGATTGTGGTCAGAGTCCACATCTGCCCCTGGAAATGTCTTACAATTTAAAACCTGGTTCCTAAATCTCTGTCTTACCATTATATAATCTATCTGATACCTTTTAGTATCTCCAGGGTTCTTCCATGTATACAACCTTCTTTCATGATTCTTAAACCAAGTGTTAGCTATGATTATGTTGTGCTCTGTGCAAAATTCTACCAGGCGGCTTCCTCTTTCATTTCTGTCCCCCAATCCATATTCACCTACTATGTTTCCTTCTCTCCCTTTTCCTACACTCGAATTCCAGTCACCCATGACTATTAGATTTTCGTCTCCCTTCACAATCTGAATAATTTCTTTTATTTCATCATACATTTCTTCAATTTCGTCGTCATCTGCAGAGCTAGTTGGCATATAAACTTGTACTACTGTAGTAGGTGTGGGCTTCGTATCTATCTTGGCCACAATAATTCGTTCACTATGCTGTTTGTAGTAGCTTACCCGCATTTCTATTTTCCTATTCATTATTAAACCTACTCCTGCATTACCCCTATTTGATTTTGTGTTTATAACCCTGTAGTCACCTGACCAGAAGTCTTGTTCCTCCTGCCACCGAACTTCACTAATTCCCACTATATCTAACTTCAACCTATCCATTTCCCTTTTTAAATTTTCTAGCCTACCTGCCCGATTAAGGGATCTGACATTCCACGCTCCGATCCGTAGAACGCCAGTTTTCTTTCTCCTGATAACGACATCCTCTTGAGTAGTCCCCGCCCTGAGATCCGAATGGGGGACTATTTTACCTCCGGAATATTTTACCCAAGAGGACGCCATCATCATGTAATCATACAGTAAAGCTGCATGCCTTCGGGAAAAATTACGGCTGTAGTTTCCCCTTGCTTTCAGCCGTTCGCAGTACCAGCACAGCAAGGCCCTTTTGGTTATTGTTACAAGGCCAGATCAGTCAATCATCCAGACTGTTGCCCTTGCAACTACTGAAAAGGCTGCTGCCCCTCTTCAGGAACCACACGTTTGTCTGGCCTCTCAACAGATACCCCTCCGTTGTGGTTGCACCTACGGCACGGCTATCTGTATCGCTGAGGCACGCAAGCCTCCCCACCAACGGCAAGGAAGTTAGCTTTGCATATTTTTAAAAAAATGTGGGCAATTACTTATTGAACGAACCTCGTACATTTCTTTTTGGGCTAATGCCGCGGACGTGTGTGTCTTAGACACGCAACCTGTCTTTGACGTTTTGTTCCAGCCTAATCTATCTCGTTGCTTTTGACCTTTTTTGATGGGGATGTCTTTCTGTCTTTAAAACAGCCCACTGAACGCACGGTTGTGCACGGTGTGTGGTGAGTGTAGTGCTGCGAGAAGTTTGTACACACACCTAGATTAATGAAGAGTGTGCAGATGCGGTATGTACTACCGAAGAATACCGTCGGCGCTTTCCGACGCTTACCAGATTTTACAGCACAGCGCAGCAATAGCGCAGTCCTATTACAAGCACGAACACGAGTATGGCGAACATTATACGCGCAAAAACTTGGACCCATTTAACATTTGACGTTCGCGAGAATACCACACGACTCGAATTTTGCAAGTAGTTAAATGACAATCGTCATTTTCTTCTATTAATACTACTTACCGATGAAGCGAGATCTATACGGAATGGCGTCGATGTTTGCAGAATAAGCCACACGCTACCTTCGAAACCAATTTCCAAGTTCGTTTTTCGATCAATGTACCGTGCGGCGTCATCGGTAAAACGTTGAAAGGAGCAGTCATTTTTAGAAGAGCGAATGACACGGGAGTTACTTGCATCCTTTGGGCAGAACACGTTGAGGACGTGCCACGAACTACGCGGACTGCAGTATACTTGACGTAGTGGCTCCAAGTTTTATCGGCCGTGTGAGGCAGCTTCTCAACAGCACTTAAACCTAATCGCCGGATAGGTCACGGTTGTACAGACCTAACGCCAGTAGATATTTGTTTGTGGAGGAAGTGTGAGGTAGACAGGCAAAAGGTGGATACGCGAGATGAAGTGGTTGTTGGCGCCACGGACGCTGTTGCCCTCTTCAGGAAACACGCAGAGGCACTCGAGGCTCTTGAGGGTGGGATGTTCGAACATTTGTTGTGAACTGTAAAATATCTGTAATGTGAGATTTGTGATTGCGCATAGATGCAAATATTTTAAAAATACGTATTCCTCAGCTCAAACTTTGTAAAACGCATGTTGTTTTGTTTTCTACTTGTAGTACATGTGTAAACCTGACAGTGTGCTAGCTCTGAAACCATTCGGAATAGGCCGTATGTCTGTGTAAAGTTTTTTGCTTGAAATCGTCAATCCTGTCACACCCCTGAGTATTGACCATTTCGCCAGGGACGACCTGTGTACAGATAAGACACACACACATCAAAAATAAATGAAAGAGAATGATTTTTGTGCTTTAAATTGAATTTGAGAAAGTGTTGCACATATAGTTCATCTATATTTGTAGCCAGTTTCGATGGGCAGTTTCATCTGAATCGTGGGAAACTTGCAATTCAGCAGGGGCAAGAAGTATACAAAAAATCGTGTGCAGTGGTCAAATGTTTAGGTCTGAAAATAGAACAAACAGGGTTTTGATATTTCCCCATGCTCTACATTTCAGAAAAAATGTTGTTTGCACTTATGTGAAGAGTTACATCTAATTTCAGATGGCGAGGACAAGGAAAAGAAAGCTTTTGTATGTCCATCCTTGTAACAGGAGGGCACTGGGACGACGCCCGTTTATTATCGTGATTAAATAAAAACACCTACAACCGTCCTCATGATTTACTTCATTTTGTCGCTACCAGTTTAAACGCTTCTCCAACCATCAACACCCTGAAGATGACGCACTGAAACGTTGAAACTGGCAGCGACAAAATAAAATAAAATCATAAGGACGGTGCAGGTGTTTTTATCACGAAGAAAAAGAAAATCAGAGAGGGCTAAAGGGTCTGAAAAAATCCCTAAAATGATTAAGTTTCGTGAAGTCAAGAAGATCACTGAACAGTGTCATAAGCGCTGAAAATACTGAAAATTACACCTCATGTTCGATTAAAATAAAATTCAGACAAGATACCCTCCTTGAGGAGAATATCTGATTTTAGCCGTGAACGAGAACTAGTATTAGTTAACCATGTGAGTAGCCGGCCTGTGTGGCCGAGCGGTTCTAGCCGCTTCAGTCTGGAACCGCGCGACTGCTACGGTCGCAGGTTCGAATCCTGCCTCGGGCATGGATGTGTGTGATGTCCTTAGGTTAGTTAGGTTTAAGTAGGTCTAAGTTCTAGGGGACTGATGACCTCAGATGTTGAGTCCCATAGTGCTTAGAGCCAGCCATTTGAACCATGTGAGTACGTGGGCACTTTATTCAGTGGCTCGTCCGCAATTGAGCTGTGTCGAATTTCCAATGACCTTGCCGAAGTAGTGAGTCTTAAGCACAATTTCAGTAAAACTGCTAAAATGGCTCAAAGAGTGTTTTTTTTTTAATTTTAAAAAGAGAAATCCTGCAATAAGGTTAAGAGAACAATCTGCAGCAGTTACGAAAAGTGTCCTGGGTTTCAATCAACCTCAAGTTGATTTAGTATAAATACAGGACACAGCAAGCAGTGACTTTCTTGAACAAGCTATTCCAGTTTTCTGTATAAACAATCAGGGGTCTTAAACATACGTAATGGATAAATTTAATCTGAAATTAATTTTTTTTTCGTTGTTGCAGACTATTTTCGAAAAACATGTTGTGTATGTATTGTGAATTGGTTTGAACAGAAGTTTCATTCCGTCTGTATTTCATACTGCCGGTATTACCGTGTAAGGGTATTGACATTAGCCGCGTACTCGAGGCAATACCAACGGGCTGCAGAGTTGAGAAAATATCGAACGTTTTTAGATTTTTCTGGTTCAGCTATGCGTGTAACATTCCTGGGTCACAGAGTGCCACGAATTTTACGTGAAAATTAGAAATTCCAAAACAAAACAAAAAATCTATTAAGATATCGGTATTCCTCCGATCTGCCGTTGTAACTGTAGTCACAGGTGAACTGTTGCAAACGTCATAATGTTTCAGCTTACAGTATATTGTAGGATTCTTGCTTCAGAAAGACGTCGCCGATAGACCATTGGTTTCCGATTCTGTGCTACCGATCTCTTATGACTCTTAGTTAACATGAATGGCGAGCTCCCTTTTCCGGTCACATGCATTTTTTCGCTGCGCGCGCGACTCTTAGTAAATTTGAGCCAGGAAAAAAGAGCTGTTTCCGCGGTGTGCTCAGTTCGATATGAAACCTCAGGCCGTCGTGGCTCGTTCGCTTTAAGCAGTCTCACTTTGTTTTTCTGTACCGGGACCGCTAGTAACGTTCTCTCTCATTTGTGAGCCTGTCGAGCTACGAGACACTGGTACTGCTGCCCCCATGCCTCAATTTTTGTGTCGCCCTGTTATTCGGTTTTGGGAAGCCAAACGAAGAACTGCCCATCAACTGCAAAACGGCGCAACACACGGACAACCTGCCCTGCATGACCCTTACAAGCTTAGCAACTCGATATGCCAGCGTGCACTTCAATCAGTCGCCGGAAGTCCCTTGCGGAAATATTCGGCCATGTTGCCTCTAGATCCGTCCACAATTGCGAAAGTGTTGCCGGTGCAGGACTTTGTGCACGAACTGACCTCCCGATTATGTCCCATAGATGTTCGATGGGATTCGTGTCGGGTGGTCTGGGTGGCCAAATCATTCGCCCGAACTGTTTAGAATGTTCTCCAAACCAATCGCGGACAACATGGCGTAAAATCATCGATAAAACTTCCATCGCTGCTCGGGAACATGAAGTCGAATGGTGTCCAAGTAGCCGAACATAACGACATCCAGTCGCTGCTCGGTTCCCTTGGACCAGACAGCCAGTGCATTCGATGCGTCTTCGTGGGGTCTGGGTCACACTCGAACCCTGCCATCAGCTCTCAGCATCTGAAATCGGGACTCACCTGACCTGACGGGCCACGGTTTTCTAGTCGTCTAGAGTCGTGAGCCCAGGAGAGACGCTACGGGCGATGTGATGCTGTTAGCTAAGATACTCGCATCGGTTGTCTGCTGTCATACCCCGTTAACGCCCCACACCGCTGCACTGTCCTGACGGGTACGCCGGTACTACGTCCCACATTGACTTCTGCGGTTATTTCACGCACTGTTGCTTGTCTGTCAGCACCGACAACTCTACGCGTATGCCGCTGCTCTCGGTCGTTAAGTGAAAGTCGTCCGCCACTGCATTGTCTGTGGAGGAAGGTAACGCCTGAAATTTTGTATTCTCAGCACACTGTTGTAGCCTCCCAACAGATATTTTAATTATAACATTCACATTTAGTGTAACCTCCCAACAGATAATTTCTATAACCTCGCAACAAAAATGTGACTAACCTCTCAACAAAATTCTGACACATATATGTAACGTTTCAATAATTGACTGTGAACCTGAACTGGTAAATCTGGACGTCAGCAATGCTGCGTCATGGCCCTGAAAAGTCATTCTGAATAAATTGAAAATTCCTACTTGAATGAAGTCGCCGGATAACACGTGTATATATATCTGCTCCTGTAAGTAATTTTTCTGGCACAGCCCAGTGCAATGCTGGCCGCTAGATTTACCATGTATAAAAAGAGACAACTGATTTTTCTTTACCATAATCTGGATGACCGTGGATAGGAGAAATTAGTAAAATCTTTAAATTCACATGAATGGTAGTCAAATATTATCTTTATAAGAAAGATTATTATTAAAATCATTTACACGGGACTTGATATAACAATACTACAAAATGAGTTGTTACAAACTATATATTCACGCGGCTGCTTTTACCTCAGGCACGACCGGCCCAACCGCCCGACGGCGAGCTGCAACTGCTGCTGCTGCCGACACAGCTCTCTGGTCTGAGATTCTCTTACAGCTTACATATCGCAGGCAGCGCGTCAGCACTCCATCCAAGTTACATCTGCTCGAGTGCGCTAGCAATAAATTCCTTAGTCGTGGACCTCTTACACTGGTAACACTGGGTTTCCAAAACGGAGTGTCCCATGCGTGTAGCCGCAACTACGATTCCAGGTTCAGAGTCTGGTAATTGCCACCGTGCGGCCACAATGAGATCGGACACCTCTTCACACGAACCGCCTCAGTACAAACGGCAGAGCCGCCACTGCGCTGCCTTTCTGTACCTTGTCTACCCGACATTGCCGCTGTGTCACGAGTATGATATAAATTATGTTCATTAAAAAGTGTGCTGCCTCTGTCCGCCTCAATGTTTATTAGTGTATTGCATAAAAATTTAAAGTAAATTGCGGAAGTAATTTTTTGAAGCGACGTTTTGTATTTATAAGGAGCGTTCGAAGAGAGACAAGCCGCAGGCACAGTTACAGGAACCAGTAGCTCTACGTTAGAAGTATTGAGACACTAGCCCCACTGTGCCACAAGGCGGTGAATGGCTGTCTCACAAAATTCCCGGGGCTGCGATGCTAACCACTCCGGCACGTACAGCTGTGCACGTCGTCGTCCGAGGCGAACCGTCGTGCCGGCGTCCTCCTTTGTCCGAGATGGCCCCCCTTCGCCGAGCGGTCAAATCAAAGCGACCAGGCAATCTCACCCGTGGCTTCGTTCTGCTCCACGGCAATACAAAGCCTCGTACGGCCGACACAGTCGCGCCACTCCTGCAGAAATTCAAGTGGGACGTTCTCGGCCACCCTCGACACAGTCCGGACCTCTCTCCCTGTGTTTACGCCATTTTTGACCTCTTAAGAAGGCTCTGATTCACCTCGAATGACCACGTCCAGCTGTAGGTGCGGAACTGGTTAACATCGCAGCCCAGGGAATTTTGTGAGACAGCCATTCACCGCCTTGTGGCACAGTGGGGCTAGTGTCTCAATACTTCTAACGTAGAGCTACTGGTTCACTGGTTCCTGTAACTATGCCTCCGGATCGTTCCTTCTCGAACGTTCACATGATATCTCGCGAACCGTGGATGAAGGGTATCAGACGGATGCCATATTCCTAGACTTCCGGAAAGCGTTTGACTCGGTGCCCCACTGCAGACTCCTAACTAAGGTACGACCATATGGGATTGGTTGCCAAGTATGTGAGTCTCTCGAAGACTTCTTAAGTAATACAACCCAGTACGTTGTCCTCGATGGTGAGTGTTCATCGGAGGTGAGGGTATCATCTGGAGTGCCCCAGGGAAGTGTGGTAGGTCCGCTGTTGTTTTCTATCTACACAAATGATCTTTTGGATAGGGTGGATAGCAATGTGCGGCTGTTTGCCGATGATGCTGTGGTGTACGGGAAGGTGTCGTTGTTGAGTGACTGTAGGAGGATACAGGATGACTTGCACAGGATTTGTGATTGGTGTAAAGTATGGCAGCTAACTCTAAATATAGATAAATGTAAATTAATGCAGACGAATAGGAAAAAGTATCCCGTAATGTTTGAATACTCCATTAGTAGTGTATCGCTTGACACAGTCACGTCGATTAAATATTTGGACGTAACATTGCAGAGCGATATGAAGTGGGACAAGCATGTAATGGCAGTTGTGGGGAAGGTGGACAGTCGTCTTCGGTTCATTGGTAGAATTTTGAGAAGATGTGGTTCATCTGTAAAGGAGACCGCTTATAAAACACTAATACGACCTATTCTTGGGTACTGCTCGAGCGTTTGGGGTCCCTATCAGGTCGGATTGAGGGAGGACATAGAAGCAATTCAGAGGCGGGCTGCTAGATTTGTTACTGGTAGGTTTGATCATCACGCGAGTGTTACGGAAATGCTTCAGGAACTCGGGTGGGCGTCTCTGGAGGAAAGGAGGCGTTCTTTTCGTGAATCGCTACTGACGAAATTTTAGAGAATCAGCATTTGAGGCTGACTGCAGTACAATTTTACTGCGACCAACTTACATTTCGCGGAAAGACCACAAAGATAAGAGAGAGCTAGGGCTCGTACAGAGGCATATAGGCAGTCGTTTTTTCCCTCGTTCTGTTTGGGAATGGAACAGAGAGAGAAGATGCTAGTTGTGGTACGAGGTACCTTCCGCCACGCACCGTATGGTGGATTGCGGAGTATGTATGTAGATGTAGATATATATAGTAGTGTACATTTGGCTTGAATTACGAGTGGAGCCGTTGTGTGGGTGTGCCGGCAGATCTTCCTGCTGCTGTTCATCCTGCTGTACGTGTCGGCGTTCGCGGTCATCGCGCGGTTCCGGCGGCGCAGCTCGGAGGACTACTACGCCATCGACGAGGAGGAGGCGACCGTCTTCAAGATCAGGTGAGGCGCGAGCCGAGTCCTGCTTTCTGTTGAAGGTCCGCCGTTGTATTTGTGTCGGGAGGCACACTCACTCGTGCTTGCAGATTCTTGTGGAGTCGAGCAAAGGAGCGTCGACAGAAAAAATAATAATGGCATCTTCGTGAATTGTAGTGAGTGCTTTTCGCACAAACAGGGTTGCTTTAAACTTTGAAAAAAAAATCCCCTGTAGGAATCCAGGATGTGTGCGAGTTTTAGCTGTTACCTACACTGACACTGGCGAGATATCGGTCCCAGGGATTCCCAGACTGCCGAGTGTGTTTTATTTTCAATTTTGAAGTCGGATGACAAATGGCAAAAGAAATATTTTTCCACCTTATATGCTTGCAATGTAACAGATTTAAGATTCGTATCTTGAATTGTGCTGTGAAACCTTGCTTCTTGCCAAATTTTGCGATTCTGGGTCAACGGGAAGCACCGTATACATTATGATGTGATGTGTCGACTTGTTCTTCAGAAAAAGGCTTTTACCAGGCTCGCGCTGTCTCGCTCTCTCTCTCTCTCTCTCTCTCTCTCTCTCTCTCTCTCTCTCTCTCTCTCTCTCTCTCTCTCTCTCTCTCTCTCTCACACACACACACACACACACACACACACACACACACACACACACACAGAGAGAGAGAGAGAGAGAGAGAGAGAGAGAGAGAGAGAGAGAGAGAGAGATGGACAAACAAGTCATCCCATAAAAGCTGAGTTTTTCCCATTTCGTACAGAACCCTGAGAACTGCAAAAACAATATAATATACTTTCTGAAACATACGGCCTCGGCTTGTCATAAGAACTGGAGCCAACAGTAGGGATCCGGCATGCAGTAAGTTATTCTTCATATTTTCATTCACTTTTGCCTTATGGGATAATACTCTCGGTAACGCCTCACTTAGGCAGACATTAACGAAAGTAATTAAATTACGTGCGGGATACACATACAGGCAGGCATCTCTTTCGGCAGCTAGGCCAATTAACTGCAACCTCATACTACATTTATTGACTTACCAAATTTGTTATGAACAGTTCACCTGAGTTTGAGAGTAACAGACATTGACGAGTGCAACACCACAAGGGAAAATGGTCTGTATTACCCTTCGATGTATCGAACTCCGGCACAGAAAGGAGTGGTAGGTGCAGACACGAACATCTTTGACAACCTAACCGTGAAAGTAAAATGCCTGATATATGCCAGATGTGATTTCGAATGTAAATTAAATATTTTTTTCTCCTCAACGGGTCCTCCAATACCACACAGAATTTCGCGAGTAAAAATACACGGTCCACTCACATTAACGTCAACGTGCAATGACACGCGTAAAGCTGAAATACTAAACACCTTTTTCCAAAGCTGTTTCACAGAGGAAGACCGCACTGCAGTTCCTTCTCTAAATCCTCGCACAAACGAAAAAATTGCTGACATCGAAATAAGTGTCCAAGCAATAGAAAAGAAACTGGAATCACTCAACAGAGGAAAGACCACTGGACTTGACGGGATACCAATTCGATTCTACACAGAGTACGCGAAAGAACTTGCCCCCCTTCTAACAGCCGTGTACCGCAAGGCTCTAGAGGAACGGAGGGTTCCAAATGATTGGAAAAGAGCACAGATAGTCCCAGTCTTCAAGAAGGGTCGTCGAGCAGATGCGCAAAACTATAGACCTATATCTCTGACGTCGATCTCTTGTAGAATTTTAGAACATGTTTTTTGCTCGCGTATCATGTCGTTTCTGGAAACCCAGAATCTACTCTGTAGGAATCAACATGGATTCCGGAAACAGCGATCGTGTGAGACTCAACTCGCTTTATTTGTACATGAGACCCAGAAAATATTAGATACAGGCTCCCAGGTACATGCCATTTTCCTTTACTTCCGGAAGGCGTTCGATACAGTTCGGCACTGTCGCCTGATAAACAAAGTAAGTGCCTACGGAATATCAGACCAGCTGTGTGGCTGGATTGAAGAGTTTTTAGCAAACAGTACACAGCATGTTGTTCTCAATGGAGAGACGTCTACAGACGTTGAAGTAACCTCTGGCGTGCCACAGGGGAGTGTTATGGGACCATTGCTTTTCACAATATATATAAATGACCTAGTAGTTAGTGTCGCAAGTTCCAAGTGGCATTTCTCGGATGATGCTGTAGTATAGAGAGAAGTTGCAGCATTAGAAAATTGCAGCGTAATGCAGCAAGATCTGCAGCGGATAGGCACTTGGTGCAGGAAGTGGCAACTGACCCGTAACATAGACAAAAGTAATGTATTGCGAATACATAGAAAGAAGGTTCCTTTACTGTATGATTATATGATAGCGGAACGAACACTGGTAGCAGTTACTTCTGTAAAATATCTGGGAGTATGCGTGCGGAACGATTTGAAGTGGAATGACCATATAAAATTAATTGTTGGTAAGGCGGGTCCCAGGTTGAGATTCATTGGGAGAGTCCTTAGAAAATGTAGTCCATCAACAAGGGAGGTGGCTTACAAGACACTCGTTCGACCTATACTTGAGTATTGCTCATCAGTGTGGGATCCGTACCAGGTCGGGTTGACAGAGGAGATAGAAAAGATCCAAAGAAGAGCGGCACGTTTCGTCACAGGGTTATTTGGTAAGCGTGATAGCGTTACTGAGACGTTTAGCAAACTCGAGTGGCAGACTCTGCAAGAGAGGCGCTCTGCATCGCGGTGTAGCTTGTTGTCCAGGTGTCGAGAGGGGGAGTTTCTGGATGAGGTATCGAATATATTGCTTCCCCCTACTTATACTCCCCGAGGACATCACGAATGTAAAATTAGAGAGATTCGAGCGCGCACGGAGGCTTTCCGGCAGTCGTTCTTCCCGCGAACCATACGCTACTGGAACAGGAAAGTGGCACGTAAAGTGCCCTCCGCCATACACCGTTGGGTGGCTTGCGGAGTATTAATGTAGATGTAAAACACTTGTAGCCATGTAAATATTTTTTTTTTTTTAGTTTTGCGCGCGCCTGTGTGTGTGTGTGTGTGTGTGTGTGTGTGTGTGTGTGTGTGTGTGTGTTGTTGACACGTTCCACACTGTAATGTTTACAGCGAATGTGATGTGTGGACTAAGTAACTGACACAAATGTCCTTTCTGGTGTACACTGACAAGGTATGACGGATGTGCTGCTTATTAGCGGTCAGAGACAGTGTGCTTGGTTTTCTTCTAATACAGGATGGTTCACGAAGATATGGTTCTCGAAGATATGCAAATATTTTAATATGTTATTCTACAAGTAAAACTAAAGAAAAAAGTTCATACAAATATTAGTCGGCAAATGTTTCGTTATCAAATTATGGCTAAGTTTGCAATTTCGTTAATATGAAGCTATAGCAAAACTGTAAGAGGTTAAATTAAGGGACGGTTTCCATTTATTTTGTTGTTGTTGGTCTGGTCGATCTAATAAAACATGTCCCAGACGTAGATATGTAGTATTTTCCACGACATGCAGAGAAGCAAAGACGTAATTTCGTTAAATTTTTAATTTATTAACTGCTTGGGCCAATTTGTGCAACTGTCTGGAATTTAAAAAACAAAGTTCTCAAGTTAAGCAGAGAATTTAATTTTGAAAAAATGATGGTTTCAAAGGCATCCCTATTTCGTAAGTAATCTACAGACTGCAACAGTTAACTATGTGCTTTCACTTAAATACACTGCTGTTACGTTCTTTCACTGAACAATACAGAAAACGATCTCGTTTCAAGGTTAGGAAACTACTGGAACAACTCACCAACGGTTGCCAACACCGGCATAAACGTTTCCACATTCTTAATGGTAAGTAAACAAACTTACTTGTATTATAACCTTTGCTTCTCTGGATGTTCTGGAAAACTACTGCAGATACACGTATGGGACATCTTTTACTAGATTCAGCAGACCAATAACAACAAAATGAATGGAAATGGTGCTTTAGTTTAACCTCGTAAAGCTTTGGAATGGCTTCGTATTAGCGAAGTTGCTAAATTTCATGTAAAATCTTTTATTAGCCATTCTTTTATAACGAAATATTTGCTGATTTATATTTGTACGATCTTTTTTCTTTAGCTTTACTTGTAGAATAACATATTAAAATATTTACAAATCTTCTTGAACCACCCTGTGTAAGTAATTGCATCTGTTCTCTTTGGGTAAATCTAAACGGTGGGTTTTATTTAACCTGCAGTAACAATGTAGAGGCTGATTCTGACAGTTACGTCACACTCCTTTCGAAGACTCTAGCCAGTGTTCAGAGTGTAGCACACTTACATTCGATGCGCACGAGTGACCGAGGGTCGCAGCGCGCCGACACCGCGGCCACAGCGGCTCAGCCGTTCTGAACTGGACGTGGCCGGCAGAAGGCGCGCAGTGCTGCAGCCTCTACACTCAACCAGCTGTCGTTATCTGCCGCACAATCCCACACTCACGTGAAATGACTGACACCAAGAGGCAGAGCGTTCGCTGATGAAGCTTGTTCCAACTTTTGAAGATCTACATGCGAGCTGCTACGTCAGCAGTCGGGAACACACACACACACACACACACACACACACACACACACACACACACACACAACGTGTAACAGTGATGCTTGCATCAACCACTTGGCTCGTGATGCAACTTCAGAGCAACAGCCTCAGGACTGTTTCGACAGACTTCAAACTGTGCAGTTTTCGTCTGCGTGTGCGGAGTCAGTCTTTTTACCACGTTTTTATTAGGTCGCTTTCTTGTCCGATTGCTACATCCCCTTTTTCGCATTCCAGGAGTCACTGTTCCGCGATAAGAAAGAATGCTGGTAAGCATTACTCCGAGCTACAGCCTCCAATTTCTACCGTCACGGTGTTTCCGCGAGATGAACGTAGTAGGAAGCAATACAGGATGTATCAAAAAGGATGATGCGATTTGTAAAAAATCGTAACTATTATATTTGGCATAAGTGCGTGAACAACGTACAGTAGAGAAGAGCAAACCCTCGAGTTTTACATCGTTCCCGCTAGGTAGCAGCAGTGATCGCCCACTTCAGTTTTAGTAAAAGTGGTGTCGGGACAACAGAAGCGTTTTGTGTTCCACATTTCGCGCAGTGCGGGTCAGTAATGACTGTTCAGCGTGACTTTCGTACTAGGTATGGTGTGGGTCCTCCTACAGAACAGAGCATTAGACGATGGCGCGGACAATTCCGAGAAACTGGTTGTTTGTGTAACGGCAAATCGCCGGGCGGCCCCCGAGCGTCTGATACTGACGTCGAACGCGTCCGCCGTAGTTTCACAAGGAGTCCGCAGAAATCTGTTCGCCGTGCAGCTCGAGAGCTCAACATGCCCCCGATGTACGTCTGGCGTGTGTTGCGTCAACGTTTACACACGAAACCATAGAACATTCAGCTTCTGCAAGCTCTTGGTGAAGGTGACAAACAACAACGTGTGGAGTTCTGTAATTTCGTTCTTGGCAAGATGGTGGATGACAGTTTTCTTCCAAGCTTAGTGTTTAGTGACGAGGCAACATTCCACTTAAATGGAAAGGTAAACCGTCATAATGTGAGAATATGGGGTACGGAACAACCACATGAGGTTGTACAACATGAGTGACTCACTAAAATTGTGTACAGTTTCACGGGAAAAGGTGTACGGTCCATTTTTCTTTGGCGAGAACAGGAAGCACATATCTCCATATGCTTAAGAACTTTCTTTTCCCAGGGTTGGAGACTGATTCGAACGACTTCCTTTACCAACAGGATGGGGCATCGCCACACTGGCATCTGGAAGTGGGGGAATTTTTAAATCGAAGGATTACTGAAAGACAGATCGGTCGTACTGGACCAAATGATTCAGCCTTACATTACTGGCCTCCCAGGTCACCAGAGCTGACTGTACGTGACTATTTCTTTGGGGGTTTATAAAAGACTCAGTTTATGTGGCTCCATTACCAACAACAATGAATGAACTGAGACATCGTACAACAGCAGCTGTGGAAGCTGTAACTCAAGACACGCTCGCTGCAATGTGGGGACAATTTGAATACCGCATTGACACATGCTGTGCATCTTAAGGTTGGCATATTGAACACCTATGAAAAAATATGAAAAAAATGTGTTTTCCGGTCATCAAAAAACTAATACCTATTGTATATGTCTATTAGTTTCAAAAATGCAGATGTGCCAAATCGGATGATTCTCTTTGACACACAGGCACCCTGTACAATACGTGTTTACAACGGCGCCTTAAACACACCGGCCCCCTTCGATATTCTTCAGACTTACAACATTTCTGGGCAACGTTGAGTGCAAAACATTTTTAGGATGTCAGTGTATTCGTCCGTAGGTTTGCAGTCGTCAAGTGATTGGAGTGTCGGGAGAAGCAACATTTTCTTACTTTCATTTCAATGTCAATCAACTAATATCGGTCAACACGCGACCGCCCGGGGCTCATCTCCTCTTGCGCCAGCCGTGCTTTTCACTGCCGCTACCGACCGAGGTGGCGCAGTGGTCGGCACACGGGAGACAGTTCAAAGCCGCGTCCGGCCACCCTCATTTAGGTTTTCCCTGATTTTCCTAAACCGCATCAGGCAAATGTCGGGACGGTTCCTTCGAGAGGGCACGGCCGACTTCGCTCCCCGTCCTTCCTAATCTCATTGTACCGATGACCTTCCCGCAAATCAACCGACCATTGTCCGTAGTCAGGTGTGCCATGTGTGTACTTCACCTATCGATATAAAGCGTAAATTTTGCCGTCTGCTACGCGGAACTCTATGCAGGTACGCTATTTACGCCGAGGTATGCTTACCTGGTGTGTAGCATCACGCCCCCCAACTTATGTGCACGCCTCGACAAGTTCAGATAAGCTGCCCCGATAGATACGAATGCGCACGGCACCCGAGCGACGCATCACTTGAGGCAGTGTCGATATGCACTCAGCGTACAAGTTTTGCACTGGGGACGCCTCAGTCGCTCCATTCAGCTCAGTGCTCCGAGCAGCCGCTCCGACACTAAACCTGCGCTGGACGAGCACGGGCCGCGCCCCCACATTGCCGCCGTCGCGCAGCCCATTCGACGCGCGAGTTGTGCGGGCAGCCTGCAGTCAGGGGCCAGCACAGCAAGCGCAAACGCGATGCACTGTCTCTCGCAGTTCTGGGAACTCTGACTACCATCAGCGAGTAACACAGTTGATCGGTGCCAGCCACATCTGTAATACTCCCATGCCTGTCAGAAGTGGAGCCAAAACGAAACGCGTTGGGACGGAGGGATATTTCGTAACTGCCTTAACCATCACATACAGAGTGTAGCAAAAAGAATCATCCTCTTTGGCACGTCTGTATTTCTGAAACTACTAAACATATACAATGAATTTCGTTTTTTAGGTGAATGGAAAACGTAAAAAGTCTTTTTACACACCTTTTCATAGGCGTTCAGTATGCCGCCCTCGAGATGCACGACATGTGTCAATGCGGTATTCAAATTGTCCCCACATTGCAGCGAGCGTGTCTTGAGTTACAGCTTCCACAGCTGCTGTTGTGCGATGTCTCAGTTCATTCATTGTTGTTGACAATGGAGCCACATAAACTGAGTCTTTTATAAACCCCCAAATAAATAGTCACATACGGTCAGCTCCGGTGTAAGGCTGAATCATTTGGTCCAGTACGACCGATCTATCTTTCAGTAATCCTTCGATTTAAAAATTCCCCCACTTCCAGATGGGAGTGTGGCGGTGCCCCATCCTGTAGATAAAGGAAGTCGTTCGAATCAGTCTCCAACCCTGGGAAAAGAAAGTTCTCAAGCATATGGAGATATGTGCTTCCTGTTCTCGCCAAAGAAAAATGGACCGTACACCTTTTCCCGTGAAACTGTACACAATTTTAGTGAGTCACTCATGTTGTACAACCTCATGTGGTTGTTCCGTACCCCATATTCTCACATTATGACGGTTTACCTTTCCATTTAAGTGGAATGTTGCCTCGTCACTAAACACTAAGCTTGGAAGAAAACTGTCATCCACCATCTTGCCAAGAACGAAATTACAGAACTCCACACGTTGTTGTTTGTCACCTTCACCAAGAGCTTGCAGAAGCTGAATGTTCTATGGTTTCGTGTGTAAACGTTGACGCAACACACGCCAGACGTACATCAGGGGCATGTTGAGCTCTCGAGCTGCACGGCGAACAGATTTCTGCGGACTCCTTGTGAAACTACGGCGGACGCGTTCGACGACTGTGTCAAGACACTCGGAGACGGCCCGGCGATTTGCCGTTACACAAACAACCAGTTTCTCGGAATTGTCCGCGCCATCGTCTAATGCTCTGTTTTGTAGGAGGACCCACACCATACCTAGTACGAAAGTCACGCTGAACAGTCATTACTGACCTGCACTGCTCAAAACGTAGAACACAAAACGCTTTCCGTTATCCCGACATCATTTTTACTAGAACTGAAGTGGGCGCACACTGCTGCTACCTAGCGCTGGTTATTCTTTTGGATACAAACGTATTTTCTCTCTCTCTCTCTCTCTCTCTCTCTCTCTCTCTCACACACACACACACACACACACACACACACACACACACACACACACACACAGTGAGTCGTGAAATGAGAGCACGCGACCCTGCTGGTGGTGGTCCGTCCGTCGGGTGTCGGCGTTGAGCTCTGCAGCCCCCTCCTGCTGCTATGCGACGGCAGTAGGCTGTGCGCCGGCACCGAGCTTCACCTTATCCCACACAACTCCACAGACGTGTAGGCACTCACTAGAATTACGCACACGACACAGACATACACCTGACGCTTCGGTCCTCCCCAATAGGTGAAGGTGAACGGTCAGCGTGTTGGAATGCCACACACGGGAGCCCGGGTTCGATTCTCGGCTGGGGTGGGAGATTTTCTCCCCTCAGGGATGGTGTTGTGCTGTCCTCATCGTCATTTCATCCCCACTGTCGACGCGCAGATCGTCCAATGTGGCACGCAATAAGACTTGCACTTGGCGGCCGAACTTCCTGCCGGGAAAGTCCCGGTTACTGACGCCGTACGCTCATTTCCATACCTGACGCTTCATAACAGGTTGGAGGAGGCGAACGTCAATCCACTTACAATAAGACCTCGCCATGAGTGGGGATGCGGGAATCCTGCATCCGCTGGCCTTGTAGTGACAGCACTATCTCATTCTTTTTTATTCCTTCAGAGTGTCTGACATACCAGTGGACGTATGAGCCGGAACATTATGACCACCGACCTGCTATCAATATAAACCCGTCCAGGCGGTAGAAGCGTCACCTGGCGAGGAATGAGTGCTGCTCACACACACACACACACACACACACACACACACACACACACACACACTTGGTGCATGTGATATTAGTGAGCGTCGTGATGCCCGTGTGCAGAGTGGTCAAGGCGCGTGGCGAAACTGAGGTGAAACCACGTCCAGACGTCGGGGGTTGTGCAGCCACCCGTCACTACAGGTGTGGGCACTCTGGTAAAACAGGAGAAGCGGCCAATTGTGGCGGAAGTAACACCAGACTTTAATGCTGGCCAGAGTACAAGTGTGTCCGAACACACAGTGCGTCTGACTCTCCTAACGATGTGTCTCTGCAGCTAACAGCCCGTACCTGTGCCAGTGTTAACACCACGACTGAAAAGGGCACTTCGCCATCTGCACTGGACGCTGGCGCAGGGGCAGGGCGCTGCACGGGCCTGTGAGTCCCCATCGTGGACTCTGCGGGACAGAGACCAGCTGGCAGCGGATCCACTACACCCTGGGGAACATTCGTATTGTCATCCGTGCGTCCAGTGCAGCTCGTGCAAGGCACCACGGTGGTGAAGGAGTATCTTACTCTGGTCGAGACCACGTATACCCCTCGATGGCCTTCATTTTCCTGACGTCAGTGCCCTTTTCAGCAAGATAATGCGCCATGTAATTCCATCAGTATCGAATGAGAAAAAACGAGAAAACGAGTAAAGTGATGGTGTTCAGTACAGGACCAGAATATGAACCTCTGAGAATGGGGATTGGAAGAGAGGAGCTGGAAGTGATAGAGGAATTTACATACCTGGGAAGCAAAATCACAAGGGATGGTAGAAGCCGGAAAGAAATTGCGAGCAAAAGGCCAAAATTGCATTTAATCGGAGGAGGAACCTACTCAGCAGTAACTACATCAGTCTGAAAATAAGGAAACGTATCATGAAAGACAAATGTTGATGGTGTTGGGACACATTTGTCTGCAAATAATAGCCACGGTCTCCTTCATGTCATCGTATGACAAAATTGTATGGTGAAAGGTTTCGTTCGGAATGTGGCCCTATGCGAATGTGAAACTTAGGCAGTAGGAAGAGAAGAGAGAAGGCGGCTAGAGGACACATCCTACGTCACAACACTATCATTGGAACAACAGCAGAAGGAGCTATTGAGGAAAGGAATCGGCGGGGGCGACCGAGGATATCATACATGCAACAGAATACAAAAGGCTGCAAACGAACCTCAGGGCTGAACACACAAAATACGCCATGTCACGTCGCCAGGAGTGCGATCTGTGTTTTGAGAAAGACGGTGGCGGCTTCCAATTGCTGCTCTCCCCGACCCCCCCCCCCCCCAAAAAAAAAAAACTCGCCACCAGATGTGAACCCGATGCAGCATACCTGGGATGTGGTTGAACGCGTCGTCAGGGCTCATCGCCCTCTCCCTGGAATCTATGTGAATTAGCTGAGTAGCTGATTTGCGCGCGCGCCCGCGCGCTGTTGCCTGTGCCAGAGTGGACATTACGCCTATTAGATCCGTCGTCGTGATGCTCCGGCTCGTAAGTATACAATGTCCAGAGTAGGAAGAAAAATATAGAGGGATAAAGTTACTTGTCAGAGACTTGCGGTGTGTGGTGGAGGGTACTTCGTGTTCCGCTGTCGCTTCCCGCCTTTCCTCTTGTAGTCACGGACGTTGCGCGGGAAGAGCGATTGCTGGTAAGTCTCCGTGTGGGCTGGAATCCCTCCGGTTTTGTCTCCGCGCTCATTTCGCGAGATGTACGTAGGAGGAAGCTATATATTGATTGACTCTCTTGGAAATTTACGCTGTTGGTAGTGTAACAATGGATCAAGTCGTGGTCCAACACGCCTCTCTCGCAGCCTCTGCCGCTGGCGTCGGCGTAGCACGCTGTCATACTTTGTAAAGGACCGTGTAAAGATACTTGCTGCTCTCGTTCAGTCACGTGTCGGGGTCAGGGATTTTCTCTGCCTCGTGAAGATTGGGTGTTGTGTGATGTCCTTAGGTTGGTTAGGTTTAAGTAGTTGTAAGTTCTAGGGGACTGACGACCATAGATGTTTATTCCCATAGTGCTCAGAGCCATTTGAACCATTTAAGTCACGTGTACTCCCCCAATCTGTCCTCTCTGGTACGGATCGCAGACTGACGAACAGTATTCCAGTATTGGCCCAACGAGTGTTTTGTGAGTTGCTAGCTTTGTTGATGGACTACATTTGCTGAGGATTTTTCCAATTTATCTCAGTCTGTCGTGTACCGTACTCAAAAGTAATTTTATGTGTCGTTCCATTTCAGATCTGTTTATACACACGCTGCTAGATACTTAATGGAATTAATTGCTTGCACGATTGTTCTGCCGTTTTGTAATCGTAAAATACCGGGTGATCAAAAAGTCAGTATAAATTTGAAAACTTGATAAACCACGGAATAATGTAGATAGAGAGGTAAAAATTGACACACATGCTTGGAATGATATGGGGTTTTATTAGAACCAAAAAAAAACACACCCCATATTTCTAGACGCTTGAAAGATCTCTTGTGCGCGTCGTTTGGTGATGATCGTGTGCTCAGCCGACACTTTCGCCACGATTGGCCTCCCAGGTCCCCAGACCTCAGTCCGTGCGATTATTGGCTTTGGGGTTACCTGAAGTCGCAAGTGTATCGTGATCGACCGGCATCTCTAGGGATGCTGAAAGACAACATCCGACGCCAATGCCTCACCATAATTGCGGATATGCTTTACAGTGCTGTTCACAACTTTATTCCTCGACTACAGCTATTGTTGAGGAATGATGGTGGACATATTGAGCATTTCCTGTAAAGAACCTCATCTTTGCTTTGTCTTATTTTGTTATGGTTGGTTGTTGTTGGTTGGTTTGGGGAAGGAGACCAGACAGCGGGGTCATCGGTCTCATCGGATTAGGGAAGGATGGGGAAGGAAGTCGGCCGTGCCCTTTCAGAGGAACCATCCCGGCATTTGCCTGGAGTGATTTAGGGGAATCACGGAAAACCTAAATCAGGATGGCCGGACGCGGGATTGGACCGTCGTCCTTCCGAATGCGAGTCCAGTGTCTAACCACTGCGCCACCTCGCTCGGTTTATTTTGTTATGTTAATTATTGCTATTCTGATGAGATGAAGCGGCATCTGTCGGAAAATTTTTGAACATTTGTATCTTTTTTTTTTTTTTTGTTCTAATAAAACCCCATGTCATTCCAAGCATGTGTGTCAATTGGTACCTCTCTATCTACATTATTCCGTGATTTATTCAGTTTTCAAATGTATACTGACTGACTTTTTGATCACCCGGTACTTAGTCTTTGTGTCTGTGTGCGGCAGTGTGTTACATTCGTTTATGTCGAGGGCCGACTGCCACTCGCTGCAGCAGGCGTCGATCCTCCGCGGGTCACCCTGCATTTCGCTACGACTTTCTGGCGTCGCGGCTTCTCCGTATACAACAGCCTCATCCGCGAATACCCTCACGGAACTTTCGGCGTTATCTACGAGGTCCTTTATGTATATTGTGAGAAGTAACGGTCCTATACACTCCCCTGAGACACGCCCGAAGTTTCTTTTTGCCGTCTGAAGACATCGCTCCGTTGAGAACGGCAAGCTGCGTTCCGTTTGCTAGAAACTCTTCAGTCCCGTCGTACAGTTAATCTGACTGTCCCCACGCTCTTGTTTCATTCCTTACGCAGCAATGAATCGAAAGCCTTCCAGAAGTCGAGGAACAGGCAGCTGCAGGGCGCCGATCCCTGCTGCTCCCTGTGTCTCGTGAACCAACAGATCGAGCTCAGTTTAACGCGGAACCCGTGTTGGTTCATACAGAAGAATTTTTCAGTACCCATAAATATGCACTGATAAAACGTGTTTTGGAATTCTGACACAGACTGACGTCAGCATTTATAAACGTACAGTTGTAGACATCCCTTGTTGTTCTTGTTGTGGTCTTCAGTCCTGAGACTGGTTTGATGCAACTCTCCATGCTACTCTATCCTGTGCAAGCTTCTTCATCTTCCAGTACCTACTTCAGCCTACATCCTTCTGAATCTGCTTAGTGTATTCATCTCTTGGTCTCCCTCTACGATTCTTACCCTCCACGCTGCCCTCCAACACTAAACTGGTGATCCCTCGATGCCTCAGAACATGTCCTACCAACCGATCCCTTCTTCTAGTCAAGTTGTGCCACAAACTCCTCTTCTGCCCAATTCTATTCAATACCTCCTCGTTAGTTATGTGATCTACCCATCTAACCTTCAGCATTCTTCTGTAGCACCACATTTCGAAAGCTTCTATTCTCTTCTTGTCCAAACTATTTATCGTCCATGTTTCACTTCCATACATGGCTACACTCCAAACAAATACTTTCAGAAGCGACTTCCTGACACTTAAATCTATACTCGATGTTAACAAATTTCTCTTCTTCAGAAACGCTTTCCTTGCCATTGCCAGTCTACATTTTATATCTTCTCTACTTCGACCATCATCAGTTATTTTACTCCCCAAATAGCAAAACTCCTTTACTACTTGGTCTCATTTCCTAATCTAATTCCCTCAGCATCACCCAACTCAATTCGACTACTTTCCATTATCCTCGTTTCGCTTTTGTTGATCTTCATATTACATCCTCCTCAAGATACTGAACATTCCGTTCAACTGCTCTTCCATGTCCTTTGCTGTCTCTGACAGAATTACAATGTCATCTGCGAACCTCAAAGTTTTTATTTCTTCTCCATGGATTTTAATATCTACTCCGAATTTTTCTTTTGTTTCCTTCACTGCTTGCTCAATATACAGATTGAATAACATCGGGGAGAGGTTACAACCCTGTCTCACTCCCTTCCCAACCACTGCTTCCCTTTCATGCCCATCGACTATTATAACTGCCATCTGGTTTCTGTACAAATTGTAAATACCTTTTCGCTCCCTGTATTTTACCCCTGCCACCTTCAGAATTTGAAAGAGAGTATTCCAGTCAACATTGTCGAAAGCTTTCTCGGAGTCTACTAATGCTAGAAATGTAGGTTTGCCTTTCCTTAATCTATTTTCTAAGATAAGTCGTAAGGTCAGTATTGCCTCACGTGTTCCAACATTTCTACGGAATCCAAACTTATCTTCGCCGAGGTCGGCTTCTGCCAGTTTTTCCATTCGTCTGTAAAGAATTCGTGTTAGTATTTTGCAGCTGTGACTTATTAAACTGATAGTTCGGTAATTCTCAAATCTGTCAACACCTGCTTTCTTTATGATTGGAATTACTATATTATTCTTGAAGTCTGAAGGTATTTCGCCTGTCTCATACATCATGCTCACCAGATGGTAGAGATCTGTCAGGACTGGCTCTCCCAAGGTTGTCAGTAGTTCTAATGGAATGTTGTCTACTCCCAGGGCCTTTTTTCGACTCAGGTCTTTCAGTGCTCTGTCAAACTCTTCACGCAGTGTCATATCTCCCATTTCATCTTCATCCTCTTCCATTTCCATAATATTGTCCTCAAGTACACTGCCCTTGTATAGACCCTCTATATACTCCTTCCACCTTTCTGCTTTCCCTTCTTTGCTTAGAACTGGGTTTCCATCTGAGCTGTTGATATTCATACAGGTGGTTATCTTTTCTCCAAAGGTCTCTTTAATTTTCCTGTAGGCAGTACCTATCTTACCCCTAGTGAGATAAGCCTCTACATCCTTACATTTGTCCTCTAGCCATCCCTACATCTCTTGGACGATCCTTTTTGAAAACGGGAATGATCTTCCGTAGTACGACCAGGAGTAAATGGTATAGGGAGACGGTGAAAAAGTCCAGTCATGACGCCCGGTGCTGCCTCTTGATCATGGGGTCCCGGTTCCGATCACCGGTCGCATTGGGGATTCTTTGCCCGGAGACTGGGTGTTCGTGTTGTCATCATCATATTTATTATTTTTGACAGACGCTGGATTGGGCTGTGTAAAAATTGGACTAAGGAAAAATTGGGACTTTGCGCTTATAGTGTGTGTGTGTGTGTGTGTGTGTGTGTGTGTGTGTGTGTGTGTGTGTGTGTAACCGCACGTGCCCACCACGACCATACCGAGCTGATGTGATCCAGACATAGCCTGGAATTGTGTAGATTAAAAAAAAAATCAAAGTCAAAGGAAGTGTACGTCTTACTGATTATGGTTCCTGCTGGACGTTGGTTGTAGTATGGCGTACAGTGTTTTGAAGTATTACGCAAATTTTTAAAAGTGCAATAATTAACTCAAAAATGCATCAAAATAGTGATTTTTTTAAATTTTCATCTACGTGCACTATCATTAAATTGTGAAAAATTATATCACACAAATGTCCACCTTCTCTGCCTCGGTAGGCAGATATCCAGCCTATAAAGCCGTGATGACCCTTTCACACACATCTTTGTCGATGCCGTTTATGACACGTCGAATTTCTTACTTGACTTGAGGAACTGTTTGTGGCTTGTTCTCGTAGACCTTGTACTTCACACAACGCCATAAAAAAAGTCTCGTGGAGTAAGGTAACAAGATATGGGAGGCCACTCGATGTCGCCAGGAAGTGAGAGCACAGACGGAGGGAATTTTTCGTGGAGAAGAGTTATTGTCTCGCGAGATGTGTGAAACATAGTCCCGTCTTGTTGAAACCACCTATCGGGTGTATCCATTTCATCCAGGGAAGCCAGAAGTTGTTTCTGACCATTTCACGATAACGCCCACCGTTAACTGTTAAAGCATTACCGTTAAAATATCTCCGTCCCACCCCTCCAACAAAATAAGTGGGCCGATCGCACTACCTGTCCATAAGCTGCAACAGACTTTCGTTCGCAGAAAATGGTTCAAATGGCTCTGAGCACTATGGGACATAACATCTGAGGTCACCAGTCCCCTAGAACTTAGAACTACTTAAACCTAACTAACCTAAGGACATCACACACATCCATGCCCGAGGCAGGATTCGAACCTGGGACCGTAGCAGCGGCGCGGCTCCAGACTAAAGCGCCTAGAAGCGCTCGTCCACAGCGGCCGGCGTTCGTTCGCAGAGGTTGCACGTAGCTCTTTTGGATCACTCTAGGGTTTTCTTGAGCCGAAATATGGCATCTTCTCGGTTAACGAACTCAGGAAGAGGGCAACAATTTTGGAAAAAGAATAATCTTCGGCGACGAGGCACACTTCCCACCTGTCTGTTTTTTCAGAATCCACTTGCCAAAAATTGTCCGTTTCAAACGATCTTTGAATTTGATATTGCGTCAACTGAATCTCTTAAGGGTGCATATGGAGATCATTTTCAAAATTCTTTGCAAAGAGGCTCTCAACATTCCCAGTTTTTGAGAACTACGTTGATGGCTCACTACCCTGCGCGACAACAATGTTTGGTCCGTACGAATCGTGCGGTTTCGTACTCGCGATTTTAAAGTTGCAACGGACCCGGTTTCCTCGAATTTCTTTAGCAACCTCAGAACTCTAGACGCTGTAGGAGCATTATTACCTCCGGAGGACCAACGAATTCTACGAACAGTCTGGGCGCATCACTCGCAGATTCTGTAATGGGTTTCCACGATAACACGTTCCTCCTTTGTTAACCGCTCATTGCCGGCTGAGATCCTGGCTGATCAAGTAATCGAAGTGATAATCTACGCTGAAGAACCAAAGAAACTGATACACATGACACTGCGAGCACGCAGAAGTGCCGCAACACGACGTGGCATGGACTAGACTAACGTCTGAAGCAGTGCTGGAGGGAACTGACACCATGGATCCTGCAAGGCTGTCCGTAAATCCGTACGAGTACGACGGGGTGGAGATGTCTTCTGAACAACACGTTGCAAGGCGTCCCAGGTATGCTCAACTATGTTCATGTCAGCGGAGTTTGGTGGACAGCGGAAGTGTTTAAACTCAGAAGAGTGTTCCTGGAGCCAGACTGTAGCAATTCTCGACCAGTGAGGTGTCGCTTTGTCCTATTGGCATTGCCCCAGTCCGTCGGAATGCACAATGGGCATGAATACGTGTAGGTGATCAAACAGGATGCTTACGTACTTGTCACCTGTCAGAGTCGTATCTAGACGTATCAAGGGTCCCATACCACTCCAACTGCACAGGCCCACACCATTACAGAGCCTTCACCACCTTGAACAGTCCCCACCTGACATGCAGGGTCCATTGACTCACTAGGGTGTCCCCATTCCTGTACACGTCCATCCGCTCGATACAATTTGAAACGATACTCGTCCGACCATGCAACGTGTTTCCAGTCATCAACAGTCCAGTGTCGGTGTTGACGTGCCTAGGTGAGGCGTATAGCTTTGTTTCTTTCAGTCATCAAGGGTACACGAGAGGGCCTTCCGCTGCGGAAGCCCACATAGATGATGTTTCGTCGAATGGTTCGGACGCTGACACTTGTTGATGGCCCAGCACTGAAACATGCAGCAATTTGCAGAAGGGTTGCACTTCTGTCACGTCCAACGATTCTCTTCAGTCGTCGTTGGCCCCGTAATTGCAGGATCTTTTTCCGGGCGCAGCGATTTCGGAGATTTGTAGTTTTACCTGATTCCTGATATTCACGGTACATTTGTGAAACGGTAGTGCGGGAAAATACCCACTTCATCGTTATCTCGAAGGTGCTGTGTTCCATCGCTCGTGCGATAACACCACGTTGAGACTCGCTTACATCTTGATAAGCTGCCATTGTAGCAGCAGTCACCGCATGCCTATACCAGTTTCTTTGGCGCTTCAGTGTATATTAAAAGTAATAGAGCACTGTAAACTAGAACACAATCATTTACCATACAATTTAAAAATTGCCTAATATATGGAGGACACTGTATAATAAAGAACAGATTTTATTGCCTCATCAGTTATTAATAGTAAATAAAAATTAATGAAGGAAACACGTCTGTAAAGAGGTGAGAAAATGTCCCTTCCGGGAATTTTTATTTCGTTTGGCGTACCTTAGTGTGATCGAGGTAATTAACTATATCATTGAAGTAAAGTTTACTAGCTATCTTGCTTAAATGTGACAGTCTGTTTTCACCTATACTCGATCGTAGCTGATTTTTACTGAAACTGCCTTCACAAGATGATATTTATCATCTTTAAGTTGAAACTATCTATTTCGTTACGTAGTTGCGCTGTGTCAGTCAATATCTCTGTTAGACTGAATCGTCGAAGAGACTGGTATAGGCATGTATATTCAAATGCAGAAATATGTAAACAGGCAGAATACACCGCTGCGGCCGGCAATGTCTGTCGAAGACAAGTCTCTGTCAGTTCTTACATCGGTTACTGCTGCTATGATGGCAAGTTATCAAGATTTAAGTGAGTTTGAACGTGCTGTTATAATCGTTGGACGAGCGATGGGACACAGCATCTCCGAGGTAGCGATGAAGTGGGTATTTTCCCTTACGAGCATTTCACGAGTGTACCGAAAATATCAGGAATCCGGTTGAACATCAAATCTCCGACATCACTGCAGCCGGAAAAAGATCCTGCAAGAATCGGAGAAACGTTCAACGTGACAGAACGGCAACCATTCCGAAAATTGCTGCAGATTTCAGTGCTGGGCCATCAACAAGTGTCGGTTTGCGAAACATTCAACGAAACATCGATATGGGCTCTCGGAGCCGAAGGCCCACTTACATACCGTTGATGACGACACGACACAAAGCTTTACGCCTGGGATGTGTCCGTCAACACCGACATTGGACTGTTGATGACAGGAAACGTGTTGCCTGGTGGGACGAGTCTTGTTTCAAATTCTATCGAGCCAGAAGAACGTGTACGGGTATGGAGACAACCTCATCAATCCGTGGACCCTGCATGTCAGCAGGGGGCTGTTCAAGTTGGTGGAGGCTCTGTAATGGTGTGGGGCGTGTGCAGTCGAAGTGACTGGGACCCCTGATACGTCTAGATACGACTCTGACAGATGGCACGTACATAAGCCTTCTGTCTGATCACCAGGATGCATTGATGTACATTGTGCATTCCGACGGACTCGGGCAATTCCAGCAGGACAATATGGCACCCCACAGGTCCAGAATTGCTACAGACTGGCTCCAAGAACAGTCTTCTGGGTTTAATACTTCCGCTGGACACCAAACTGCGCTGACATGAAAATTAATGAGCACATCTGGGATGCCTTGAAAAGTGCTGTTCAGAAGAGATCTCCACTGCCTCGTGCTCTTACGGATTTATTCACACCTCTGCAAGATTCATGGTGTAAGTTCCCTCCAGCACTACTTCAGACATTAGTAGAGTCCATGCCAAGTCGTGTTTGCGGTACTCCTACATGGTCGCCGGGAGCCTACACGATATTAGGCAGGTGTTCCAATTTCCTTGGCTCTGCAGAGTACGTTTGGCATTAGTCGAGAGGGAAGCAAGCTACGTATCCCCTCCAATGCGGCGGAATTCGCATCCATCAGTCTAATAGGATATTTGATACAGCAGCCCGTTGTCGACCTTTGACAGCCTGAAGCATCGAAGCGAAGGAGCTGGAAGAAGTGCACCGTGTAACACGAGTGAGTTGTGTGGGAGGAGCCAGAGCAGTGATGCCACGTGAACCACGTTAGCGGCGCAGGTGTGTTGCGTCGTAGTAGTTTCCTTTGACGGTACCTGGACGCCGCAGCACGTTCAGTCACTGGCCGTAGGCGGAACACAGGAAGGCGCCGGGTGGGAGGAGTCACCTAGCTCTTTCCCTGTCGAGTCTGGACTTTTTGTGTGTGTGTGTGTGTGTGTGTGTGTGTGTGTGTGTGTGTGTGTTTTTTTGCGGCCGCCCCGTGCACTGTTCGGCGAGTCGCTGCTACTCTCTCCCACATTGTTCTGTCTGGAGCCCGGTTTACAGCGGAACGAACACGAGCGAACCAGCATCAGCGATAGAGTATTCTCTTTGCTTGTAGACATTGCGCGACTGCGAATAGACACCATTCAGTCGTGTTCGGGTTCCCATTCGCTGGTGTTCGCTCTTGTGCCGCTGGCTGAGGATCTTTCAGTGAACTATCAAAGGCAGTTCCAGTCTCCTTTGCTTCAGCGTTAGCAGCACGAAGTGTTGAGTGCAATTGACAAGAGAGTTCAAATTGATTCCGTGTTTCTGGATTTCCAGAAGGCTATTGACTCTATACCTGACAAGCGGCTTGTAGTGAAATTTTGTGCGTATGGAACATCGTCTTAGTTGTGCGACTGGATTCGTCATTTCCTGTAAGAGAGGTCACAGTTCGTAGTAGCTGACGGAAAGTGATTGACTAAAACAGAATTGATTCCTGGCGTTCCCCAAGGTAGTGTTATAGGCCCTCTGCCGTTCCTTATGTATATAAACAATTTGGGAGACAATCTGAGCAGCCGTCTTAGGTTGTTTGCAGATAACGCTGTCGTTTATCGTCTGGTAAAGTGATCACAAGATGAAAACAAATAGCAAAACGATTTAGAAAAGATATCTGTATGGTGCAGAAATTGGCAATTGACCCTAAAGAGCAAGAAGTGATAGATCATCTACATGAGTGCTAAAAGGAATACGTTAAACTTCGGTTACACGATAAATCAGTCAAATCTGAAGGCCGTAAATTCAACTAAAGACCTAGGAATTATAGTTACGAACAACTTTAATTGGAAGGAACACAAGGAAATGTTGTGGGGAAGGATAACGAAAGACTGCGGCGGAGGTTCGAGTCCTCTCTCGGGCATGGGTGTGTGTGTGTTTGTCCTTAGGATAATTTCGGTTAAGTAGTGTGAAAGCTTAGGGACTGATGACCTTAGCAGTTAAGTCCCATAAGATTTCACACACATTTAAACATTTAAAGACTGCGATTTATTGGCAGGACACGTAGAAAATGTAACAGACCCACTAAGGAGACGACCTACATTACGCTTGTCCGTCCTCTAATAATACTGCTGCACGGTATGGGATCCTTACCAGATAGGACTGACGGAGTACTTCGAAAAAGTTCAAAGAAGCGCAGCACGTCTTGTATTATCGCGAAATAGGGGGGAGAGTGTCACTGAAATGATACAGGATGTGGGGTGGCCATTATCAAAACGAAGGCGTTTTTCGTTGCGGCGGAATCTTCTCACGATATTTCAGTCACCAACTTTCTCCTCCGAACGCGAAAATATTTTGTTGACGCCGTCCGATGTGGGGAGCAACCGTCGTCATAATAAAATAAGGCAAATCAGATTCGTTCCTTCCGCGCGCTATACGAGATTGGAATAATAGAGAACTGTGTAGGTGGCTCGATGAACCCTCTGCCAGGCACTTAAATCTGATGTGCAGAGTACCAATGTAGATTCAGAGAGCGTTCTTCTGCTGTTATCACAGTGAGCTTCTGCTGTTAATATGCGTTGCGTGGGCGATAGAGTGGTATCAAGAGAATGTTCTGTTTTTGACAGTAGAATATTTAGATTGTAACGGAAAGGTATGCCCAAGCTTCCAGCAAACATCTCTCACTCGCAGGAAAAGCTTCATTTCCATGTCAGAGCTCATTTACTTGAAGTGTTCAACACATTAACCGTGGAAAACGTACAGGAAAATAACGTATCAGCAGGTGATGAAGCACTTCCGTAAATGAAACATTCAAAATAGCCCCTGTAGCAAGGATATATGCGTCAACCCGTCGTCGCATTCCGGGCTGAGTGGATTTAGGTCCGGAGGGCGAGGAGGGCAAGAAAGTGGCCCACTCCTGGCCGTCCATCTGCCACGGAATCTGTTGTTTAGAAGCTTGAAATGGGCAGCAGCTCCACCGTGCATGAAGCACACGTTTCGCCACAACCGTAGAAGCACGTGCTGTAGCAGAAGAGACATAGTGCTCCCTAAGAAAGCGTCGAGCCTGGGTCGAAGAACGCGAGGCTCTAGCAAACGATCACCGACAGTTCCGGTGCAAATGCTGACAGAAAATTCTTGACGATGACGTGACAGCACAACCTGGTGAGCATTCTCACCAGCCTGTACGCACTGATCGTCAAGTTTAAGAATCTGATCTCGTTGAAAGAAGCCTCATCCGCGAACAGCACATTTGCACCAAATTGAGGATCGATACGCTGTCGATCGAGCCATTGGCAGAAGTGAACCTGTGCGGGAAAATGACCTGCTGGCAGCGCCTGCCGCTAGAGGCTAGCGTTGTGCTCCGCAACTAGTGGCCTAGAGGCTAGCGTTGCTACCTCTGGATCACGGGGTCCCGGAATCGACTCCCGCGCCGGTTGGGGATTTTCTCTGCCCAGGAAGTGGGTGTTTGTGTTGCCCTCGTCATTTCATCATCGGCCTCATCATTCGTGACAGTGGCTAGATTGCACTGTGAAGAAATTGGATTGAGGAAACATTGGACTGCGCGTAGCTCGGGCCTTTGTACGGGCGCTGATGACCACGCAGTTGAGCGCCCTGCAAGCCAATCGTCGCCGTCAGCTGTGCCTCCTCCAGTTCACATGTCCTCATCCTTCTCGGCCTCCCCCAGTCGCCATCACTAAGACGACGATCGTTAAGCTGCAAATATCCTCCCGTCGTTGTAGTAGAAGTCTCTCCCGATACAAATCTTGAGCGTCATGTCCATTACCATCTGCTCGTCCCAACACTTCCACTGTGCTGTGTCGCAGACAGAGACTACGTGGAGCAGTGACGTTAGCCCCATGTCAACAAAAGCAATGAAGTGATGCACATTTCATGTAAGAAAACGTTTCACGCAGTGCTAGCACGTTCTCTTTCTGTGTGTTTCCCGTTATTAATGTGATTATGAAGAACTGGAGAAACTGACCTCTAACACGCAAATAACGCGTTTTCTGGCCCACGTGGATATAACACACACGTATTTTCTTTCTTTACATACGAGGAATGTTTCCTTAAAGTTTGGACATACCTTTCTGTTACACACTGTAGATGCCATACGTACCTGTCAGATTCAGAAAATCGACACCAAAAATGTAGAAAAAAAGAGAGATTTGACTGCTAGAGAATTGCCGAACCACTCAAAAAAAGTCTTATTGCGTACGACAGAAGGACAAAAAAATTCAGTAGCAGCTTGCATGAGGCAGAACGAAGTGAATGAGCACAATCATTGTATTTTTTTTTTTAAGTAAAAGCACTATAAACTTCGTTGAAAGTAAACGAGAGCAAACATATATCTATTACGGTGATTAAAACTAAAAATGTACGGAAGACGTGATCGCTCTGGCTCCCCCTTTGGGAGGCCACTGTTACTCGCTGCTCCAGCGGAGGACCGCCTGACGTTCGCTACTTCGTCGTGTGCGGATCCCAGTGGACCACGTTTCAAATGAATGTGCCTCATATCCAGACAAGGGGGTCGGAGTTTACTTTACCAGCTGATCTGCTTTCTTTCACCAGACAATAAAACACCTTATAAGACTTCTAAAATTTTGTCTCATGTCTGACTTGGTCCCTAAACTGGCAAAAATTGAGTAGTGCACATCATTGCCCCCCGCCTTCCCCCCCACCTCCCCTCCTCCACATTGCATTTTTCGTGCTTTATGTACAGTATATGTACATAATTTGCATAATCATTAAGGACTTGTTCATTATTTAAAAGTTTTCTGAATTTATCTCGTACTTTTAGTCGTTACGATGAACAGTGCATTAATTACGGCATAATGCGTCGTATATACATTGAGGCGACACAAGTCACGAGATAGCGGTATGCACATACACAGGGTGAAAAGTATTTAAACCGACAAACTCTGGGAGGTTGTAGGGGACATCAAAACAAATATTTTTCCCTAACGTTATTTTTTTTCCTATGGGGATTATTTGAACCGGTGGAGGTCGTCTTATGCTGTTCAGTTGTTAGAGGGCGTATTACACTCTTCAGTTGTGGGCAACTGCTGTCCACCAGTGTAGTAGTGCATTGTCTCTGTTTACTAATGGAGCGATACACCTGGAGTGAGTACACTGATATGGCTGGTGCGTACTACGTAGCGCACCACGACGGACGAGCTGCACAGCGGGTTTATCAACAGCAATATCCTAGTCGCCGTATCCCGCACCATACGACCTTTGCTGCTGTGTACCAACGTCTGCGTGAGACCGGGTCATTTAGCAGATTACCTGGACAGGGACGCCGTCGCACGGTAAGAACGCTGCAATTTGAGGAAGCTGTCTTGCAGCATGTGGAGCGGTATCCTTCAATCAGCACTCGTGCAATTGCACGTAACATGGATACGAATCAGACGAATGTAAGAGCAGTCCTTCGAGAGCAATTGTTACGTCCATTTCACTTACAGCGTGTCCACAACCTGGAACCACTTGATTATCCACGCAGAGCACAATTTTCTCAGTGGTACCTGGAACAGTGTGAAATGCATCCTACATTTCCATTTTACCGATGAAGCAACGTTCGGGCGTGATGGAGTCTTCAACATGCAGAATTCGCATGTTTGGAGTGAGGATAACCCAAATGCCACAGTTAGTAGCACTCATATAGTGCGGTTCTTCGTTAATGTGTGGGTCGGTGTTGTTGGGGACTGTTTAATTGGGCTGTATCTGCTACCTAGGCCATTAAATGGCAGGCCCTACTACAATTTTCTCGCCAGAGCATTGCCAGAATTGCTGGAAGACGTCCCGCTCCCTACAAGACAACGCATGTGGTTCCAACATGACGGGGCGCCGGCACATTTCAGTCGTCGTGTGCGTCGATTCCTGGACCGACGGTTCCCAGAAACGTGGATTGGCAGAGGTGGTCCTGTACCGTGGCCTGGTCGATCCCCAGATATGTCCCCTCTGGACTTTTTTGTGTGGGGAGAGATGCGCAACCTTGTTTACGCAACTCCTGTTGCATCAGAAGAGGATCTGGTTGCCCGGACAGTAGCAGCAGCAGGAACAGTTCAAGATAATCCTGGAGTTTTTGCCCGTGTCGGACAGAACATGATCCGATTGTGTAACCTTTGTTTACGTGTCAGTGGAGGCATTTCTGAAAATCTACTGTAATAGAAATTAATGTTAATGTGTTGTCTCTTGGTCATAAAAAAAATGGAAAAGTGCTTGTTGGTTTAAATAATTTGTCGCCAGAGAAATCTTCCTCTACCGGTTTAAATACTCCTCATAGGAAAAAATGACATTAGGGAAAAATATTTGTTTTGATGTCCCCTACAATCTCCCAGAGTTTGTCGGTTTAAATACTTTTCACCCTGTATATGGTTCAAATGGCTCTGAGCACAATGGGACTCATCATCTGAGGTCATCAGTCCCCTAGAACTTAGAACTACTTAAACCTAACTAACCTAAGGACATCACACATACCCGTGCCCGAGGCAGGATTCGAACCTGCGACCGTAGCAGTCACGCGGTTCCGGACTGAAGTGCATGGAACCGCACGGCCACCGCGGCCGGCTCACCCTGTACAAAAGTAAACCGTTTCAAGTTCACGTGTATAAAACACACGTGATTTGAACTCGGCGTGGTACGTGCGACTTGGCCTACTAGTACGTAGAGCGGACCAGGGCAAGCAGCGCGGCGCAGCGCTGCTACGAGGGCGAAGGTGGGCGGCACTCACGCCGAGGGTGGAGGACCAGCAGTAAGGTGAGGGCCCCTTGTGTTACATTAGGGTTACGTTCTGGATTGCAGATACCATGGCGTCTACACAGTTGTAAAAAAATTGGAGGGGCAGAATGGTTATCACTTTACTTTACCGTATCTTTGAAGGC
This sequence comes from Schistocerca serialis cubense, assembly GCF_023864345.2. Lineage (NCBI taxonomy): Eukaryota > Metazoa > Arthropoda > Insecta > Orthoptera > Acrididae > Schistocerca > Schistocerca serialis. Next base: position 167,302,502 of record NC_064649.1, read on the forward strand.
CGTAAGAAGTACCTTAATACGCCATCGCACTGTTGTGAGATGAACGAACTAGTGACACGAAGGAGAGTACAACACCAACCACAAACACCATATGATGCATTTGTTTCTGACGAACGAGAGGGCTTGCTGACTCAACTGACACACTCAGAGAAAAAAAAGTCAAGCGTCGGTAAAGAAGTGACAATGTTTTGTATTACACATTATCAAAGTTTAAAGAAATAACAACATATATATGTAACTATATAGGTTCAATAACATAAGAAAACTGCAAACACAAAAGATAATCACCGTTTTGTGTACTATTTACAGTCATAATTGATGAAAAATTTATACCTGATTCTACAAGAGCAATTTAGGACATTTCATAAAGTGTTGCCCTAAGAAGTTAAATGTTAGCAGACGACATTTGAAGAGAAATAGCATATCTAGACTGAAGTAGAAACCTACAGTAAGTAACATCTTTGCAATGAAAAAGTAAGAACTGAACAGTACATAAATAACAATGGAGTAGACAGGAAAACATTTAGAACAAAATAGGAATAACATGCCTACATAACAGTTTCTATTGATAAACAAAACTAATAAAATAAAATTAGTACTAGACAAGGCTGCATCAGGAGGTATGAAACATGGTGAGTGATACACAACCAATTAAAAGAAGAGACAGTTATGAATGTAAATGCAGAATACGTAAGGAACTTAAGCAATGTCAATACGATGAACAGAAATAAATAAATGCAGGAAATGGAGGCGTTTGAGGGAACCTACAGTTTGAGAGTGTGGTGGTATTGCATTTTAACATTAACATTATAATCAAAGCAGTGGCTGTGTAACAGTTTTCATTAAATAAATGAGCAAAGTAAAATATGGACAGTAATACAAGTACCAGTTAAAAGAAAGCCTTAACATTTGAAACTACAGTCTATGTGGAATACAAAGACAACTTCAACAAAACAAAACAAAACAACTTAATGAATAGAGGAAAATGGGAATATGTAGGAAGAGAGAGTGTGGGAAGTAATGAACAAGTGAAGTACACGGGACACTGGCTGGTAGTTGAAATGAAATGTCGTGTGACGAGGGCCCCCCGTCGGGTAGACCGCTCGCCTGGTGCAAGTCTTTCGATTTGACGCCACTTCGGCGACTTGCGCGTCGATGGGGATGAAATGATGATGATTAGAACAACACAACACCCAGTCCCTGAGCGGAGAAAATCACCGACCCAGCCGGGAATCGAACCCGGGCCCTTTGGATTGACAGCCTGTCGCGCTGACCACGCAGCTACCGGGGGCGGACTGATGAAGGAACCACTTCGTGACTGGTAGTTAAGACCCTCAATCAGTAATTGCTCAGCAAATGCAGAGGCATAATTCTGCAACCTCCAGCTGTGTTCATGTTCAGCCAGCCTAGTTGCTATGTCTCTGCCTGACTGACCAATGTAAAATTTATCATTCAGAACAGGTCATTTTGTATACCCACTGTTGGCTAATAACTGGATCTTGTCTTTGCTATTAAAAACACACTGGGCTGCCGTGTTCCTGGCGTAGTAGGAAAGCCTATACTTGCAGGATTTCAGTGCTTTGGCTACAATCTGTGGTACCTGACCTAGAAATGGTAGTGTACACCATTTCTTGCAGACAGTGCATGGGGAAGCAGGTGGGGCATAGAGGAGGGGTATAATTTTCCTTTGCAAGATGTGCTCAATAAGAACTGGATTGTAGCCACTGGCTGTGGCAATAAATTTTATTGTATCTAACTCTGCTTTAAAATCATATCCAGACATGGGGTAGATATGAGACGGTGTACCATTGAGTGGAAGGCTGAATGTTTGTGAGCCATGGGGTGTTGTGAGCAAGGAGGTATTACTGTGTCTGTAGTAGTATGTAAAGGGGGACGAAAATCTAATAGTCATGGGCGACTGGAATGCAGTTGTAGGGGAAGGAGTAGAAGAAAAGGTACAGCAGAATATGGGCTTGGGACAAGGAACGAAAGAGGAGAAAGACTAATTGAGTTCTGTAACAAGTTTCAGCTAGTAATAGCGAATACCCTGTTCAAGAATCACAAGAGGAGGAGGTATACTTCGAAAAGGCCGGGAGATACGGGAAGATTTCAATTAGATTACATTATGGTCAGACAGAGATTTCGAAATCAGATACTGGATTGTAAGGCGTACCCAGGAGCCTGCCATTTAATGGCCTAGGTAGCAGATACAGCCCAATTAAACAGTCCCCAACAACACCGACCCACACATTAACGAAGAACCGCACTATATGAGTGCTACTAACTGTGGCATTTGGGTTATCCTCACTCCAAACATGCGAATTCTGCATGTTGAAGACTCCATCACGCCCGAACGTTGCTTCATCGGTAAAATGGAAATGTAGGATGCATTTCACACTGTTCCAGGTACCACTGAGAAAATTGTGCTCTGCGTGGATAATCAAGTGGTTCCAGGTTGTGGACACGCTGTAAGTGAAATGGACGTAACAATTGCTCTCGAAGGACTGCTCTTACATTCGTCTGATTCGTATCCATGTTACGTGCAATTGCACGAGCGCTGATTGAAGGATACCGCTCCACATGCTGCAAGACAGCTTCCTCAAATTGCAGCGTTCTTACCGTGCGACGGCGTCCCTGTCCAGGTAATCTGCTAAATGACCCGGTCTCACGCAGACGTTGGTACACAGCAGCAAAAGTCGTATGATGCGGGATACGGCGACTAGGATATTGCTGTTGATAAACCCGCTGTGCAGCTCGTCCGTCGTGGTGCGCTACGTAGTACGCACCAGCCATATCAGTGTACTCACTCCAGGTGTATCGCTCCATTAGTAAACAGAGACAATGCACTACTACACTGGTGGACAGCAGTTGCCCACAACTGAAGAGTGTAATACGCCCTCTAACAACTGAACAGCATAAGACGACCTCCACCGGTTCAAATAATCCCCATAGGAAAAAAAATAACGTTAGGGAAAAATATTTGTTTTGATGTCCCCTACAACCTCCCAGAGTTTGTCGGTTTAAATACTTTTCACCCTGTAGATACGTTCCACGAAGATAGGCTACTCCTTGCTCAAAATATTCAAAGCTAAAATTGTTAGCGTCCGGAAGCGAGTGAATATGACTCGGAGGCTAAGCAGCCTTTAGACTCCATCGCAGCAGATGCTCCCGCCAGCCGGTGCCCGGACACTCTGCTCACACTGAACACGTTAACGCTTGTTCCGTACAGCAGTACACAGCGCCGCTAAGAGGTCACATAAAAATGATACCCGCTGCTACAGATTGCATATTACAGAGGAGAAACGGAGCATCGAGGAATATCGTCCCAGTGACACAGTACGACCTGACAGCCCAAGCTGCCAGCGAGACGAGTCAACATACGTGCAACTCCAGTTGCAGACTCCTGTACCGATTCAGTTCTAGGGGGAGCAGAATCCAAGAACATGTGGCCACACTGAGCTAGGACTGAATAAACAAACTGCACTATCCGTGGGTTCAAATGGCTCTGAGCACTATGTGACTCAACTTCTGAGGTCATAAGTCCCCTAGAACTTAGAACTAATTAAACCTAACTAACCTAAGGACATCACACACATCCTTGCCCGAGGCAGGATTCGAACCTGCGACCGTACCGGCCGCTTGGTTCCAGACTGTAGCGCCCAGAACCGTACGGCCACTCCGGCCGGCGTACTATCCGTGGGAGTCCGCAGAAATTTGTGTAATGGGAGGGTGAGGTGGTGAGAGGGCAAAATTCCAGAGGTGCCATTTTTCATTTAACCGATTAGTAACTTTGGACATGTCTCTTGTCCGAGAAATAAAAGTGATAGTAACTCAGCGAGGCTTAAAAGCTTAAACATTTTATAGTTATTCGGTGAAAATTTTGTAAAGGTACCTTTAAGACATGACATATTTTGAAACAAAAAATGGACGCACCGGTCGGAAATCGGTACACGCGATGTGCATGTGCAGGCAAAGAAAGGATTAAAATTTCAGAAAAATTGGTCTATTTATTCCAGACAAACACCTTCACAAATTGAGCAAGCCGATCCGCCAACAGCTGGGGATTTTGACGATCTAACGCGGCAGTTGGATAAAATTTGGCACGCTATGCCATAGCAGGAAATCCAACGACTGTATCGATGAATGCCAAGTTGAAAAGTTGCTTGCAGAAGTGCCAGAGGTGGACCAGTGCGTTGTTCAGTTTCTCATTTTATGAAGCTGCTTCTCTCCAATAAATGATCCACTTTTTCTGAAACTGCAATCGTCTGTTTGGTTGTAGATATACATCACATCTACCGATTTCCGTCCCGTTCGAATAATTCATACGTGCTTTTATTTAATTTTTGTATGAACGGAGGTCAAAAATGAACTCGATTATTTTTGTAAACTTGATGTAATCTGCGGAAACACAAATACACCCACCCCATATTTTAAATAGTCTCCTGACTTTGCTTCGCATTTCTTCCATCGGATTGGAAACATTTTGTTGCCGTTCTTCTTTCAGCGCTCCAAACCTGTGGTAGTCGCACGGTGAGAAATCTGGACACTGAGGAGGATGCTGCGCAGTTCCCGAACGACCTTAGTCCCGTCTTTCCCTCGTTAATGAGGCAGAGTGCGGCCTCGCGTTGCCGTGCAGAAGTCACGGCTTCCCGCAGCTCATTAGCAGTGACGACGGCTTGAGCGCTTCCGTAGCTTATCCTTACTGTCGAAGCAATTTCGCAAAGGATTACGCGCCGACCTTTCACACAAAGTAATGTACGGCACGAATGCTGTCTGATGTGATTCCTTGTCGGTGGTCGTCTTCGGTGGCGTACGCCACAAATGTTTCGCGCCACTACTACTCTTTGGTCGTCCACAGGATTTCTCCCGCAAGCTTCACAAGGAGCCGCCTCAAAATTTCCGCAGGCCTGATGCCTTCTTTCGTGAGAAACTTGGGTAGCACTCGCTCACACGTGGTAGCCTGATTCGAACGGTCGCTTCACGCCGACTGCAGCATCGCAGTCCTACTCCACACACCCCCACCAGCTTCCTGTCGAGGTCCCGCCAATTTCCGTCCGCTACCACAGCGCACAGATCTAAATTCCACTTCATATTTGATACATCCTCGTACGTAAGCAGAAATAACGCTTTCACTGCGTTAAAGCGACACCTAAGGTTTAAAGACAGATTAATTTTCTGACGAATGAAAAGGTTAACGTATCTTCCTGGCAGATAAATAATGTACCGGACCCAGACTGTGATTTACCGACTGAGCTACTACCAAAGGCCAAGGTCCCGAGTTTGAATCTCGTTCCAGCACACAGTTTTAATCGGCGAGGAAGTTTCAAATGAGCGCCAACTCTGCTGCATAGTGGAAATTTCATTCTGGATACAAACTGATGTTTGAGATTGGTCTATACTCTTTAGATGTTTCTATGAACATGTATTATTTCTTAATACACACTGAATCGCCAAAGAAACTGGATTAGGCATGCTTATTCAAATGCAGAGGTATGTAATCAGGCAGAATACGGCGCTGCGGTCGGCAACGCCTGTGTAAGACAACGAGTGTCTGTCGCATTTGTTAGATCGGTTACTGCTGCTACCATGGCAGGTTATCAAGATTTAACTGAGTTTGAACGTGGTGTTATAGTCGGCGCACGAGTGATGGGACACAGCTTCTCCGAGGTAGCGATGAAGTGGGGATTTTCCCGTACGACCGCTTAACGAGTGTACTGTGAATATCAGAAATCCGGTAAAACGTCAAATCTCCGAAATCGCTGCGGCCGGAAAAAGATCCTGCAAGCACGGGACCAACGACGCCTGAAGAGTCGTTCGGCGTGACAGAAGTGCAACCCTTCCGGAAATTGCTGCATGTTTCAGTGCTGGGCCATCAACAAGTGTCAACGAAACATCATCGATATGGCCTTTCGGAACCGAGTACCCTCGATGACTACACGACACAAAGCTTTACGTCTCGCCAAGTCTCGTCAACACGGACATTGGACTGTTGATGACTGGAAACGTGTTGCCTGATCGGACATGTCTCGTTTCAAATTGTATGCAGCGGATGGACGTGTACGGGTATGCAGACAACTTCACGAATCCGTCGACGTGTGGAGTTGGTTACGTCTAGATACGACTCTGACAGGTGACAAGTACGTAAGCATCCTGTCTGGTTACCTGCATCCATTCATGTCCACTGTGCATTCCGAGGGACTTGGGCAGTTCTAGGAGGGCAATATGGCACTCCACACGTCCAGAATTGCTACAGAGTGGCTCCAGGAACACGCTTCTGAGTTTAAACGCTTCCGCTGTCCACCATACTCTCCAGACGTGAACATAATTCGGCATATCTGGGATACCTTGCAACGTGCCTTTCAGAAGGGACCTCCACTCCCTCGTTCTATTACGGATTAATGGACAGTCCTGCAGGATTCGTGGTGTCAGTTCCTTTCAGCGCTACTTCAGACATTAGTCGAGTCCGTGTCACGTCGTGTTGCGGCACTTCTGCGTGCTCGCGGTGTCATGTGTATCAGTTTCTTTGGCTCTTCAGCGTAGAGTGTAATAACTTGAGAGGTTATTGAGATATTTGTTGGCGGTTTCCTTCTACAAATGTGTTTTCTGTGTTTGCTGTCGGTACGGCGTGCGCTTGCGCGTAACTGCTTTGTTAGCGTAAACGCGCGTCAATAGCCGTGCGGACTCCACAGCAGAAGGTGTTCTGTACGGCTTATCTCCCGGAGCTAAAGTCCCTTACACTGGCACAACGTCGTTCTCGACGTATGGACTGCGACAGAGTGTTGATGTCCCCACTTGTGTAACAATCAGGAGGCTTCGCGAAGCTGGCATTGCTTTCGATGGCGACCCGCCATGCCGAGCACGCACTCCCAGAGGCTACTGCTGAATAATGCGTACGACCTTCCAGCGGATCCCTCGCAAGTCGATCCTAGAAGCAAGTAGGCAGTTAGTGAAAGATGTCGTCCATAAAAGGATGCGCCCACGAGCGCAGAAACTGCAGCTTCTTCACGAGGGCAGGCGTTCGCGGAGACAGTTGTGGCAAAACTGGGTGGAGAGGAGGCATTCCTCGATCTCGCCTCCTCCCACACTTCCAGCACACGCCTACCGCTCGTGGGGAACGGAACATCCCCTCCCCCGGAGGGACAGAGTGCAAAATGACTCTCCTATACGAATGTGAATGTGTCGTGTGGATTGTTGAAGGACGGGGTTACGGGCTCATTCTTCTTCGCCGAGTCTACAGTTAATGCAACAACGTACGTACACGTGTTGGAGCTGTATGCTGTGCCGCAACTTCCTCGTGATGTAATCTTTCAACAATATGAAGCTCCGTGCCATTTTGCGTATATTTTTGTCGCATCAGAAGTTCTCAAATTGCTGGACTGGGAGGTAGTCCATCGGTTGCTTGCCCCCTCCCCTCCAGAAGCCCAGACATTATGCAACTTGATATTTTTCTGTGACGGCTTATCAAGAATAAAGTGCAGCAGGCACCAGTTCGTGGTCTTCCAAATCTGCACTATCGCAATCGTGGAGTTATCGGAAATGTTACGCCTACAGTGCTGCAAAAGATTTGCAGAGCCGTAGAATAGATGTCTGTCGCCCTGCTACTGATGCGCATGTAGAGGTCTATTAGACGTCTCAAAAAAAAAAAAAAAAAAAAAAAAAAACTTTTTGAGTTACCTTACTTTTAGAAACATACTGTCAATAACTATCTCAATTACTTCTCAAGTTATTATATTTTATATTATTGTATGCTTGATCCATACAACTTGAGAGGTAATTGAGATATTTGTTGGCGGTTTGCTTCTACAAGTCGAAATCTGGAAAGGTAGATCCTCACTGTTACCGTCTTAGAAGATCTGCTCTGGTTAACCGTAATTGTAATGTGGGCCTACATAGGTTCTAAAGACTTCTAAACGACTCGGAAGCTTCATCAGGTGTGTTTGCTTGTTCACGAACAGTAACTAGCTATTTTTTTCTTTTTTACAGTCTTCCTATACATTACTTTTCACACGTTCCGTAACTGCACAAAGTTCGTAGTTTTATGACTGTACTGGTGAACACACACATCTGATTTTTATTTGAAACTAATTTAATGACTTCCTACAAGTTCCCACTGAAACGTTGCAAACTCTTGCTACGAAGAGAGCATCGGTGAGAAGTAAGCGTACACATTAGGGAGGTACGAATCGCCAGGGGCCAGAACTGGAGGATGTGGTACTGCCCCTACCCGTTCTCGGCCAAATTAGCTTCAGACGATGTGTTCAATATCGCGATTCAGCATTCTGGGCGTAGTGTGTATCCAGCATCAGTTCACGAGGTAAAGTCTGAGAAGCATTTCAGGTAAAAGACAACGCGTCCACTAGCCCGATTTCTCTCTGTGTTGCTAACTTTTTTTTCCCTCGTGGAATGCGAGCCGCTCTCCCTGGCACCACCAGCTCGCTGTCGTCCATTTGGCGGCCGCTCTGCTGTGGCGGCCTCTGCCGCCTCGGAAATGCATCGCCGCTAACTCTGTCGGCCAGCAGCCGCCGGTAATGTGGCTGCAATTCCTCTGGCCGGGCAACATTGCCGGGCAGCATAATCCATGTAGACGCAGCTTAACAAACGAATTGCAGCAACAAGAGAAGCTCTGGGACGAGCTTTGCCAATGCGAGACACTGGCAGACCTCGTAACTGGATTTAAAGTGGCGTTTCGTTAGGCTCTGATTAACGACAGTTGTTCGCAACTAAATTCCTGTTTTGCGGAATGAAGTTTGTCGTACACGCACACGTAACAATGCCACCTTTTTCCTTATCTACCTCCTGTGACGAACATCTTAAAAATGCGTTAAGTTTTTGACGGACATTTTTTCCTGACATTTCTCTTCTGTTTGCAGCACAGCTAATATTGATGAGAACTTTATTTAAATACGTTTTCATTTATGTAACAGAACTCAAGGTAGTAGCAAAGGATAAAGATATTTTTAATAAACACTTAAACGTTCTGCAGTGTCTCGAGAACGGTTATTCGAGTTGGAAATACACTGAGGTGATGGAAGTCATGAAGCAACTCACTGTGACGTGGGGTTAACAAGTCTTTGGAAGTCCCCTGCAGACATAGAGCGCCATGCTGTCTCTATAGCCGTCCGTAACTGCGAAAGTGTTGCACGAATCGACTTTCCGAATATGTCATAAATGTTCTATGTGATTCTCATCGTGCGATGAGGGAGGCTAAATCATCCGCTCGAACTGTTGAGAGCCAATCGCAAACAATTGTGGCCCAGTGGCCGGCCGCGGTGGTCTAGCGGTTCTAGGCGCTACAGACTGGAATCGCGCGACTGCTACGGTCGCAGGTTCGAATCCTGCCTCTGGCATGGTTGTGTATGATGTCCTTAGGTTAGTTAGGTTTAAGTAGTTCTAGGTTCTAGGGGACTGATGACCTCAGATGTTACGTCCCATAGTGCTCAGAGCCATTTGAACCATTTTTTGTGGCCCAGTGACATAGCGCACGATCGTCGATAAATCTTCCTCCGTTGTTTGGGAACATGAAATTCACGAATGGCTGCAAATGATGCCCAAGTTGCTGAACATAGCTGTATCCGGTAAATGAATCGTCCAGTTGGACGAGGGCACCCGGTCCGTTCCACACCATTGTGGAGCCACCGGCAGCTTGCACAATGCCTTCTTGACAACCTGGGTTCATAACTCCGTGGGGTCTGCGCCACATTCGGACCTTACCGTCACCTCGTACCGACTGCAGTCGGGACTGTACTGAGAGACCGCGGCTTTCCAGTCGTCCAGGGTCCAGCTCACGCGGTCACGAGTCCACCAGAGGTGCTGCAGACGATGTCGTGCTGTTAGCTAAGGCACTCGCGCACCTCATGAACGCCACATTTGGCCTCACTGTCCTAGTGGATGCGTTGGTCGTACGCCCCACATCCATTTCTGCGGTTATCTCACGCAGTGTCGCCTGTCGGTAAGCACTGACTACGGAAACGCCGCCGATATCGTTGTCCGCGGTGAGGGGAAATGGCTGAAATTTGGTATTCTCGACACGCCCTTGACACTGTGCATCTCGGAATACTCAATTCCCTAACGATTTCCGAAATGGAATGCCCCACGCGTCTAGCTCCAACTACTACTCCCGCCCTATTCAGAGTGCGTTAAGTCCCGTCTTGAGGGCATAACCGCGTTGCCAGGCTCTCCACGCCAATCACCCGAGTGCAGATGTCAGCTCCGCCACTGCACGGCCCTTTTATACCTTCTTCTTCTTCTTCTTCTTTAGTGGTCAATCCAAGGATTCGTTTGCAACAGCTACAATGGCAGCTTGTCTCCATTCTGTGCGTCTTTCAGCTTTTCTCTTCATTTCTTTATAGGTGTTACATCCCACATCTTTCACGATTTGATCCATGTACCTCAGTCGTGGTCTTCCTCTCGGTCTTTTTCCCTCGACCTATCCCTCTATGATTGTGTTCAGGAGCCCTCTATGTCTTAATAGATGGCCTGTAAATTGCAGTCTTCTTTGAACAATGAAACTCCAGAAGCTTCTCTTCTCACCTGCTCTTTCCAGAACCACTTCGTTTGTGACCTTGTCGATACATTTTAGTTTGACCGTGCGTCTATAGCACCACGTTTCAAAAGAATTTAGCTTCTGGTCTTCCTCTGTCCCGAGAGTCCATTTTTCACACCCATAGCGTGCCACACTCCACACATACGATTTCAAAAATCTTTTCCTGATTTCAAAGCTGATGCTCTTAGATGTTAAGATGTTTTCCTTCTTGTTAAAAGCAGCCTTTGCTTGAGCAATTCTACTTCTCACATTGTGTACGCGATACTACCGCCGTTCGTATACACTACTGGCCATTAAAATTGCTACACCACGAAGATGACGTGCTACAGACGCAAAATTTAACCGACAGGAAGATGATGCTGTGATATGCAAATGATTAGCTTTGCACAGCATTCACACAAGGTAGGCACCGGTGGCGACACCTAAAACGTGCTGACACTAGCAAAGTTTCCAACCGAATTCTCATACACAAACAGCAGTTGACCGGCGTTGCCTGGTGAAACGTAGTTGTGGTGCCTCGTGTAATGAGGAGAAATGTGTACCATCACGTTTCCGACTTTGATCAAGGTCAGATTCTAGCCTATCGCGATTGCGGTTTATCGTATCGCGACATTGCTGCTCGCGTCGGTCGAGATCCGATGACTGTTAGCAGAATATGGAATCGGTGGGTTCAGGAGAGTAATACGGAACGCCTTGCTGGATCCCAACGGCCTCGTGTCACTAGCAGTCGAGATGACAGGCATCTTATCCGCACGGCTGTAACGGGACGTGCAGCCACGTCTCGGTCTCTGAGTCAACAGATGGGGACGTTTTCAAGACAACAACCAACTGCACGAACAGTTCGACGACGTTTGCAGCAGCACGGACTATCAGCTCGGAGACCATGGCTGCAGTTACCCTTGACGCCGCATAACAGACAGGAGCGCCTGCCATGGTGTACTCAACGACGAACCTGGGTGCACGAATGGCCAAACGTCATTTTTTCGGATGAATCCAGGTTCTGTTTACGGCATCATGATGGTCGCATCCGTGTTATTCTCCAGATCTGTCACCAATTGAAAACGTCTGGTCAATGGTGGCCGAGCAACTGGCTCGTCACAATACGCCAATCAGTACTCTTGATGAACTGTGGTATCGTGTTGAAGCTGCATGGGCAGCTTTACCTGTACACGCCATCCAAGCTTTGTTTGACTCAACGGCCAGGCGTATCTAGGCCGTTATTACGCCCAGAGCTGGTTGTTCTGGGCACTGATTTCTCACCCAAATTGCGTGAAAATGTAATCACGTATCAGTTCTAGTACAATATATGTGTCTAATCAATACCCGTTTATCATCTGCATTTCTTCTTCGTGTACCAATTTTAATGGCCAGTAGTGTGTGTGCATATAGTTAGCCCACTACTTCCGTCTCGTCAGTATATTAGGGAGCAGCATCGATTAACGACGAGCGTCGGTGTGCCGACCAGACTTACGTGGTTTTTAGGCAGTTTTCCACATCCCCCCTACGTGAATACCGACCTCGGTCCCACGTCTCCCTTGAGTTAGATGATTCTTAGACGATTCTCAAACTTCTACAAAACGTTCTTATACTGTACCATGCGGAACACTACACGCAAACAGATGGAGTTCACAAATCCAGTTCTCCGTGCGTAATGGTCTGGCCACTGTCCAACACTGTCAGTGGCAAACCCGACTATTAACGTGCCAATCCCGTGAAGTTACGGCAAGAAAGGAACGAAAGGATCAAGAGAAGAAAGTTACTTAAAGGCGTGTTTACGCTGAGACTGTAACTTCGTCTAATAGTGAAGTTATGAAGAACACAGTTGAGTAGAAAAAGGTGGCGCGAATGGCCACAAGTTTGTCTGACTAGCGAGACAGGGTAATCCGGAATGTAAGTTGCGAGAATTTTTTCAAGCACGAAAAATGAATTTATTTTAATAAAATCACCAATTGTAGTATAGGTCTTGCATTATTTTTCCACAACACATTTTGTCATCCTTGGAATTTTTGATTCGTGTGTCATAGACTTCTGCCGCCTTCTTTTTCAGCCAGTTCTTCGATTTTCATCTCGTCGTCGTCGGGAAAGTGTTTTCTACGAAGGTGTTCCTTCAATTCAGTGAACAGATGATAGTCACTAGGTCCATGATCGGGGCTGTGAGAGGGGTGGTTTATAACATCCCAACAAAACAGAGTCAACAACTCTTGTTCCATCAGCGTTGTGCGAACGCGCCTTGTGAAGGACTCCCGTTGTCACCATCCGGCGACGTTTTTTTGTATGGCTCTGAAAATTTTCGTCGCTGTTTGCTGAGTTTTGAATTTTTTGCCCGAAGGAGCTCGAGTATGGCGGCACTGCAGTGATAGTCGTTTGCTCTCTGAAGTACGGTGATAATCCCACATCTTGTCACTTCAGAGTTGAGAAAAGCCTCGTCTTCAGTCTCAAAACGGTCGAGAGATTCGCGAGCGGCACTAACTCTGTTCATTTCGTGTGCTTCGGTAAGCGTCGTGGCAGCCAGCACGCGCACACAGCTTCAGATAATTTTGTTGATCAGTTATCATTTCGTGAAATGTTTGGGCAAACTGGATCCAGGTCGTCAGTGTCCAACGGCGATCAGAGAGGAGATGATCTTCAGTTTTCTGCACCACGCCGTCGGTCAAAACAGACGGCCTTCCGCTTTGTAACAAAAAATGGCTCTGAGCACTATGGGACTTAACAGCTGTGGTCATCAGTCCCCTAGAACTTAGAACTACTTAAACCTAACTAACCTAAGGACATCACACACGTCCATGCCCGAGGCAGGATTCGAACCTGCGACCGTAGCAGTCGCACGGTTCCGGACTGCGCGCCTAGAACCGCGCTTTGTAACACCTCGGTTCAGTTTACAGTGATAAAAGCTATAGAAAGAATAATTCAAAATTAGGAATAGAATTTTTAGAGGAGAAAGTAGTCTAGAATCAGAATTCGGTAATTGCACATCAGAATTATAGTATATCAGCAAGTAGTTTAACGTCCAAGTACAGCAAAGTCACGGAAGCTCCGTCATGGAGTAGGCAGTGACGTTAAACTCTTGTGATGAAAACCTACAAAAAGGCCTGATCGTCATTATTCCCGCCTTTTTTCCTCGATTGTTTCGTTGAAGGGCGGGGAACCCGTGTCAGTCAGCGAGACAATAATTAGATTGGACTTTGTCGTGTTAAGATTCACGATAAACTGTTAGAATATCACGGAGATCAGAAGTGATGTAGTGTGCGATCTCTGACTGTCGGTAGCAACGGAGTATTAAGGACTTTAGTGCTAGATTGGAACTTTACTGACATATAGACGACAGAAACTCAAATTATCTGCTGATGCGAGTGAATTCGGAGGTACCGGTATTCAGATATTAACGTGTGGGCTTTTGAAAGTGTCGTGTGCCGTTAGTTGCGAATCTGGACGTAGAGCATTTGCGGACTATTTAGATTCCTCCAGGCTAGGAACCTTTTAAATAGACCATCATCCACCATCCATCACCATCTTAATCCTTGAATGGGTCAACAGAAGCGTCCGATCTTACCCGTCGGCTTTGACCCGTGACGTAAGCGTGTTGTGGTGTGTGACGTCATTACGGCGCGGAGTTTGATTTGCGATTGTGGCGTGTTTGTAGATGTCTTGTTTTTGTTTGTCGTGCTCTCTGGTGGTGTGTTCATGGTTTTCGTTTGTTTCGTTTGTTTCGTGTGGTGGGGTCAGTTTTCTGTTGCTCAGGTGTTGGATTTGAAGCGGAATTTCTATTAGTGAGTTAATGGTTAATTTAATGCTCATTGCTGTACGTCGGGTGAGTTTGTTATTGAGTGTATTTGGTTGTGGTTTTTTGTTCAGGAATGGATATGAAAGACCGCCTTAACAGTGTTCGGTTGAGGGCGATGATGGGGGAGACAGCTTTAGAGCTGATTAAATTTCTTCAGCTATTTGGCTTAATTGCCGAGGTCGTGAAGTGCGGTGTGTGCCGTGAACCTATGAAATTGGTTAAAGTTCCGGACTCTCGGACCAGGCACGGATACATGTGGTGTTGCCGGAAAGATGGCGTATGGCGTTCTGTAAGGCGTGGTACCTGGTTCGAGAAGTCTAGATTGGCCATGCGTGAGATTGTGCTTATTACGTATTATTTTTGTTATAGTTGCGGGCAGAGTTTTTGCGCGTTTGAGACTGGTGTGAGTGAGAGGACTGTTTTAGACTGGTATTCCTTTTGTCGTGAGGTGTGTTCCGAATTTATTAAGTACAGGGGTAAGTTGGGTGGGCATGGGGTGCTTGTGGAGGTGGATGAGTCGCAGTTTGGTAAAAGGAAGTATGGGAGGGGGAAGTCTGTGGCTGGTCTTTGGGTGTGGGGGGCTGTTGTTCAGGGGGGTGGGGGTACTGAATGTGTTTTTAGGGTTGTGGAGGGGAGGTCGAAGCCTGAATTAGTGGGGTTAATTGAGGAGTATGTAGAGCCGGGGTCCACAGTAGTTTCAGATGCGTTTTCTTCATATAGGGGGTTGGGTGAGAGGGGATTTAATCATTTAGTAGTGAACCACAGTCTAGAGTTTAAGAATTATGATACTGGGGCTTGCACTAACACAATTGAGGGGATGTGGGGAGCGGTTAAGTCAGTTCTTGGGAGGGGGAAGAGGCGCTCTTCCAACCTTCAGTCTCATTTAGATGAGTACTGTTGGCGGAAGAGTGTCCCAGAGGGCTATTGCATTCTTCGGGTTTTTTTAAGGGCTGTGGGTAAAATGTATAGACCGAAAGTGGTTAGTTAGGGTGGGCTGGGTAGGTGGGTGGGTGGTTTATTTTGTTGTATAGTGTTTGTGTGTTGTATTTTGGAGTTGTGGGGGAGGGGGTTGACGTTTGGGTGGGTTGGGTTTTTATTTTAGTTCAGTATTTTTTCGTGTGTGTGTGTGTGTGTGTGTGTGTGTGTGTGTGTGTGTGTGTGTGTGTGTGTGTGTGTGTGTGTGTGTGTGCGTGCGTGCGTGTGTGCATTTGTGTGTGATTGTGGTGGCCAATCTAGTTTGTGGAGCTGGAACTTTTTTGAGGTAAGTTCCGTTTTTTTTTTGTTATTTATGTATGTTTTGTGTATTGGGTATAGGTTGGAAACATCCGATCTCACGCGTCGGCTTTGACCCGTGACGTAAGGGACCTACACATTGATCTGTAGCGTAGCCCTGAATACGAGGTTAGGTTGGGAGTTTTTTTTTGGAATGCGGCCGCGGCAGCGGCCGCCTATGATTCGAAAATATTGATTTGACACTAATGAACATGTATACGTAATATGAAGCAATTTGATGAACATATTGATCTGTAGCGTAGCCCACTTGAGGTTAGGTTGGGAGTTTTTTTTTTGGAATGCGGCCGCGGCAGCGGCCGCCTATGATTCGAAAATATTGATTTGACACTAATGAACATGTATACGTAATATGAAGCAATTTGATGAACATATTGATCTGTAGCGTAGCCCACTTGAGGTTAGGTTGGGAGTTTTTTTTTGGAATGCGGCCGCGGCAGCGGCCGCCTATGATTCGAAAATATTGATTTGACACTAATGAAGCCTGTGGGGGGATGGGGGGGGCACTGCAGACTCCCCCCACCGCATAACGACACATGATGATCAAATTTTGAAAAAAAATGAAAAATTTTTTCCGTACCTGCTAAACTGCATAAGTGCCGATGTATGTAGGTGTAAGGGAAGCTTTCGTTTCTTAGTTTTCTATTGGGGGATGTGATCGGTAGGTTCTGTTGAGCTATATAGGTTAAGGGAAGTGTCCGATTATGGATAGGAATGTGTTTTTTGGTATTTGGTCAGTTTTGTGATGTTGATTTATTTCGTTGTTTTGCGTGGTTTTGAATGGCGGTCGGTGGCTACATTTCTGTATATTTAGTTTCTCCGCACCCAAAAACCCCTAATTTCCCACGCTTGTCCCGTTACAGTCATTAGGCTTTTTGTGAAACTTGTGTATTTCAGTGTTTACAATACGTATGCGATGTTTTTATATCCGCCATATTGGAATTGTTTATAGTCGTTTCCGCGGTATTTGTGACGTCATGGGTCAAAGCCGACGGGTAAGATCGGACGCTTCTGTATTTCCCCTTGAATATAGAGTGAAAGTGAAATACAAGAGTGTTGTACTTATTTCATTTGCCTAGTAATAATCAGTGTAGGTTTTACGGAACCAAAGCTATTGAGCAGTAAGTCAGCACCATCTAGCGGAAAGCGTAGGCATTAACTGTCACGCTAACCGAAGTGAACGTTTACGTGTTTTTCGGACTGCTTAATATGAACGTCTGTGACTCTTTGACGTCCCCACTCCCTCGAAAGGTGGCGCAGGCTGTCTTAATCATAACAGGGGAGAGTTTTAGCCGGGCAAATTACTAAATAAAAGCGATATTCACAAGACTCGCAGCAATAGCAAGACACGAGGACCGCACCTCATCGGAGAGTCGTCGCTGTCACGTCGGGGAGTAAAGCCGGAAAACCTACCGACGATACGTATCTACGAGCAGACGTCGACGTGGAGTACCTAAAAAGGGAACCACGAGAGAGTTTGGGCATGCTTCAGCTTCTTTCTTCGTCGTGAATTTCCGTCCTTCCAAAATCGATATTCGGTACGCCTTTCGTCACACGCTGCCTTCACATTACGACCTCCGCATTAACTGAAACAATTTCGCGATGAATCGGAGCGGCATTCACGCCCTGAGAATTTCCAGCGCGCACTTGGCGGGAGCCAGACTGAGAACGGCCATTTCTCACAGTCGCCACAACACTAACCGACCAGCTGCTCCTCGCTGAGAATGCTCGTGCCTTCCGCTGGCTTCCAGCTGTCCCCGCTCACATTGTGTGCTAGAGCTACATGCCACGTAACCTTAGTTTCCGGATAACCCTCCTATAGCGATAAAATTCAACTGACGGAACTCGAAGCATTACGCTATACATTTCTCAAAAGCGTGCTTGGTAGGCCCCAAAACTTATACTTCTCGCATGTGAAGAGTGAATGATTTTGTGTCCCTTAGTCCCCCATTCGGATCTCCGGGCGGGGACTACTCAGCAGGACGTCGTTTTCAGGAGAAACAAAACTGGCGTTCTACGGATCGGAGCGTGGAATGTCAGATCCCTTAATCGGGCAGGTAGGTTAGAAAATTTAAAAAGGGAAATGGATAGGTTGAAGTTAGATATAGTGGGAATTAGTGAAGTTCGGTGGCAAGAGGGACAACACTTTTGGTCAGATGAATACAGGGTTATAAATACAAAACCAAATAGAGGCAATGCAGTAGTAGTTTTTATAATGATTGAAAATAGCAGTGCGGGTAAGCTACTACAAACAGGATTATTGTGGCCAAGATAGACACGAAGCCCACGCCTATTACAGTAGTAAAAGTTTATATGCCAACTAGCTCTGCAGACGATGAAGCAATTGATGAAATGTATGATGAGATAAAAGAAATTATTAAGGTAGTGAAGGGAGACGAAAATTTAATAGTCATGGGTGACTGGAATTCGACAGTAGGAAAAGGAAGAGAAGGAAACGTAGTAGGTGAATATGGATTGGGGCTAATAAATGCAAGAGGAAGCCGCCTGGTACAATTTTGCACAGAGCGTAACTTAATCATAGCTAACACTTGGTTCAAGAATCCTGAAGGAAGGTTGTATACATGGAAGAACCCGGGAGATACTCGAAGGTTTCAGATAGATGGTAAAACAGAGATTTAGGAACCAGATTTTAAACTGTAACACATTTCCAGGGCCAGATGAGACCTGGATAAACTGACAATCAGAGGTAGTACAGAGTTTCAGGGAGAGGATAAGGGAACAATTGTCACGAATGGGGGAAAGAAATACAGTAGAAGAAGAATGGGTAGCTTTGAGCAAAGAAATAGTGAAGGCAGCAGAAGATCAAGTAGGTAAAAAGACGAGGGCTAGTAGAAATCCTTGGGTAACAGAAGAGATATACTGAATTTAATTGATGAAAGGAGAAAATACAAAAATGCAGTAAGTAGAAATCCTTAGGTAACAGAAGAAATATACTGAATTTAATTGATGAAACGACAAAATACAAAAATGCAGTAAGTGAAGCAGGCAAAAGTGAAAACAAATGTCTCAAAAATGAGATCGACAGGAAGTGCAAAATGGCTAAACAGGGATGGCTAGAGGACAGATGTAAGGATGTAGAGGCTTACCTCACGAGCGGTAAGATAGATACTGCCTACAGGAAAATTAAAGAGACCTTTGGAGAAAGGAGAACCAATTGCACGAATATCAAGAGCTCAGATGGAAACCCAGTTCTAAGCAAAGAAGGGAAAACAGAAAGGTGGAAGGAGTATGTAGAGGGTCTATACAGGAGCGATGTTCTTGACGACAATATTATGGAAATGGAAGAGGAGGTACATGAAGATGAAATGGGAGATATGATATTGCGTGAAGAGTTTGACAGATCACTGAAAGACCTGAGTCGAAACAAAGCCCCGGGCGTAGACAATATTCGATTGGAACTACTGACGACCTTGGGAGAGCCAGTCCTGACAAAACTCTACCATCTGGTGAGCAAGATGTATGAGACAGACGAAATACTGTCGAACTTCAAGAAGAATATAATAATTCTAATCCCAAAGAAAGCAGGTGTTGACAGATGTGAAAATTACCGAACTATCATTTTAATAGGTTACGGTTGCAAAATACTAACACGAATTCTGTACAGATGAATGAAAAAACTAGTAGAAGCCGACCTCGGGGAAGATCAGTTTGGATTCCGTAGAAATGTTGGAACACGTGAGGCAATTCTGACCCTACGACTTATCTTAGAAGAAAGATTAAGGGAGGGGAAACCTACTTTTCTAGCATTTGTAGACTTAGAGAAAGCTTTTGACAATGTTGACTGGAATACTCTCTTTCAAATTCTGAAGGTGGGAGGGGTAAAATACAGGGAGCGAAAGGCTATTTACAAGTTGTACAGAAACCAGATGGCATTTATAAGAGTCGAGGGACATGAAAGGGAAGCAGTGGTTGGGAAGGGAGTGAGACAGGGTTGTTGCCTCTCCCCAATGTTATTCAATCTGTATATTGAGCCACCAGTAAAGGAAACAAAAGAAAAATTCGGAGTAGGTATTAAAATCCATGGAGAAGAAATAAAAACTTTGAGGTTCGCCAGTGATATTGTAATTCTGTCAGAGACAAAAAAGGACTTAGTAGAGCAGTTGAACGGAATGGACAGTGTCTTGAAAGGAGGATATAAGATGAACATCAACAAAAGCAAAACGAGGATAATGGAATGTAGTCAAATTAAGTCGGGTGATGCTGAGGGAATTAGATTGGGAAATGAGACACTTAAAGTAGTAAAGTAGTTTTGCTATTTGGGGAGCAAAATAACTGATGATGGTCGAAGTAGAGAGGATATAAAATGTAGACTGGCAATGGCAAGGAAAGCGTTCCTGAAGAAGAGAAATTTGTTAACATCGAGCATAGATTTAAGAGTTAGGAAATCTTTTCTGAAAATATTTGTATGGGGTGTGTTGTGGTCTTCAGTCCTGAGAATGGTTTGACGCAGCTCTCCATGCTACTCTACCCTGTGCAAGCTTCTTCATTTCCCAGTACCTACTGCAGCCTACAGCCTTCTGAATCAGTTTAGTGTATTCATCTCTTGGTCTCCCTCTACGATTTTTACCCTCCACGCTGCCATCCAGTACTAAATTGGAAGTGAAACGTGGACGATAAATAGTTTAGACAAAAAGAGAATAGAAGCTTTCGAAATGTGGTGCTACAGAAGAATGCTGAAGATTAGATGGGTAGATCACATAACTAATGAGGAGGTATTGAATAGAATTGGGGAGAAGAGCAGTTTGTGGCACAACTTGACTAGAAGAAGGGATCGGTTGGTAGGAGATGTTCTGAGGCATCAAGGGATCACCAATTTAGTACTGGATGGCAGCGTGGAGGGTAAAAATCGTTGAGGGAGACCAAGAGATGAATACACTAAACTGATTCAGAAGGATGTAGGCTGCTGTAGGTACTGGGAGATGAAGAAGCTTGCACAGGGTAGAGTAGCATGGAGAGCTGCGTCAAACCATTCTCAGGACTGAACACCACAACAACAACAACCACTGATATTCAGCAGGAGTTTGGAACATATACAGGTGTTACGAAAAGGTACGGCCAAACTTTCATGAAACATTCCTCACACACAAATAAAGAAAAGATGTTATGCGGACATGTGTCCAGAAACGCTTAATTTCCATGTTAGAGCTCATTTTAGTTTCGTCAGTATGTTCTTCCACCTACGCTCAATGGAGCACGTTATCACGATTTCATACGGGATACTCTACCTGTGCTGCTAGACCATGTGCCTTTACAAGTACGACACAACATGTGGTTCATGCACGATGGAGCGCCTGCACATTTCAGTCCAAGTGTTCGTACGCTTCTCAACAACAGATTCGGTGACCGATGGATTGGTAGAGGCGGACCAATTCCGTGGCCTCCACGCTCTCCTGACCTCAACCCTCTTGACTTTCATTTGTGGGGGCATTTGAAAGCTCTTGTCTACGCAACCCCGGTACCAAATGTAGAGACTATTCGTGCTCGTATTGTGGACGGCTGTGATACAATACGCCATTCTGCAGGGCTGCATCAACGCATCAGGGATTCCGTGCGACGGAGGGTGGATGCATGTATCGTCGCTAACGGAGGACATTTTGAACATTTCCTGTAACAAAGTGTTTGAAGTCACGCTGGTACGTTCTGTTGCTGTGTGTTTCCATTCCACGATTAATGTGATTTGAAGAGAAGTAATAAAATGAGCTCTAACATGGAAAGTAAGCGTTTCCGGACACATGTCCACATAACATATTTTCTTTCTTTGTATGTGAGGAATGTTTCCTGGAAGTTTGGCCGTACCATTTTGTAACATCCTGTATTGTGTTCGAACGTTACGAATTATCTCGAACAGAACTGTCTATTTACATGCAACCAATACGGATTTAGCAAAGATTATTCTTGTAAAACACAACTAGCTGCGTACTAACACTAAGTGGTGAGTGTTATTGACAAAGATTTAAAATTTCTTCCGTATTTCTAGATTTCCACAAGGCTTTTGGCACTGTACCTCACAAGCGGCTCGTAGTCAAATTGCGTGCTTATGGAATATCGTCTCAGTTATGTGACTGGATTCGTGATTTCCTGTCAGAGAGGTCACAGTTCGTAGTAATTGACGGAAAGTCATCGAGTAAAACAGAAGTGATTTCTGGCGTTTCCCAAGACAGGCCCTCTGCTATTCCTTACCTATATACACGATTTAGGAGACAATCTGCGCAGCCGTCTTAGGGTGTTTGCAGATGACGCTTTCGTCTATCGACTAGTAAAGCCATCACAAGATCAAAAAAAATTGCAAGAAAATTTAGGAAAGAGACATCTGTGGTGCGAAAATTGGCAGTTGACCCTAAATAACGAAGTCTGTGAGCTCATCCACATGAGTGCTAAAAGGATGCCGTTAAACATCGGTCAAACCTAAAGGCCGTACATTCAACTAAATACCTAGGAATTACTATTACGACCAACTTAAATTGGATGGAACCCACAGAAATGTTGTGTGGAAGGCTAACTAAAGATTTTTACCGCAAGACTCTGGGAATGTAACAGATCTAGTAAGGAGACTGCCTACACTACGCTGGCCCGTCCTCTTTTAGAGTACTGTTGCGCAGTGTGGGATGCTTACTGGATAGCATTGACGGAATACATCGAGGATGTTCGAAGAAGCGCAGCATATTTTGTATTATCGCTAAATAGGCGAGAGTGTGTCACTCGGATAATACGCCATTTGGCATGGACATTGTAGCGTTGCTCTTGGGGGACGAAAATAAAAAGAATTGTTACTTTTTTAAATGTCGAAAAAGTGAATATTTTGGTGGGCCACTTGGCAACAGAATCAGGGATTGATTACACTATTATAATGACATACTTTGAGCATTAAATACCTGAATAAGAGCAGCATATTGATATATATATATATATATATATATATATATATATATATATATATATATTTGAGATCATTCGGAAGAAACATTATCATTTCTGTGCATTTTTATAGTCGCGATGTAGTCATACCCGGATCAACACTAAGGGACCGGAAGGTTTATAGACTTTAAAAGAAATGCAACACTACACAATTAAAAAAAAATTGGTTCATAAATAATAGGAAAAGATAATGTTCCTTCTGCCTCATGCTGCGTTCGGCCCATCGGCGTGATCGTAATTTCTGGCGATGAAGTAACACAAAATTATTATCGTTCAGGTAAATAAGGAGATGGAAATCATCAAGGTTAATTTACTAAAATAAGCACACTTATCTTTAACACACTTTTCTTAATGCTGCGTACCTTTTCATATTAAATTACAATAGATGACCATTGTGGTTAAATAGTTTATACATAAGTCAAAATGTCCTCTTGCTGTTGTCTGTTCGTAATCAGTTACAAGAAACTACATGTTTTCTGATTGGAAAAAATAACAGTTAGCATATTCACTCAATATTTTCACGTAAAATATAAAATACAGTTGCGGAACGCAGCAAGTCCGCGTCCGCCTTTCATAGAACACAAACAGCAACAGGTGAGGCGCGAAAAGCCTCATTTGTCTTGAAACAACGGAATTCTTTTTTATACCATTAATCGATACATGTACATGGAGATTTACAGGCACCGCGCAAGAACGGCAAAGATAAGGAATAATAGACTCTGTCGCTGCTATGCGATGGTTCATTTCTTTTACTTTACAATTGTTCGATAACTTTAGGCCATCAGGCATTTACTATTGAGCGTATCTTAATGTTTGTGAGGCGAAAATTACTAATATTACTCTGCCTCCCATTAGGAGGGAAGGAATACCGAAGGTATTACTTTCATCCTCATGCCCGTTGGAATATTTGTAATTTTCGAGTGTAACATACGGGTTATTAAAAGTTTCATTTCACATTCATTCCATAATAAAAGAATTAACGTTTCAATTTGTAATTACTGACGGTGGATCATTGTGAATTTGTTCTGTGTTTCTATCAGTGTTTGTATGGATTCAGTCTTTCTTGATGCGGGCCGTGGTTGCGCAGTTGGTCGATTATGTCTTTTGCTTCGACATCGAAGGGGACTTTTTTGATAACTGCACTTTGCGAGACCTTAGCATGGGCTGGCTTGGTCCGCTGATTTTCTGGGGGCGCACTGTTACATCTACATACATACTCCGCAATCCACCATACGGTGCGTGGCGGAGGGTACTTCGTACCAAAACTAGCATCTTCTCTCCCTGTTCCACTCCCAAACAGAACGAGGGAAAAATGACTGCCTATATGTCTCTGTACGAGCCCTAATCTCTCTTATCTTTGTGGTCTTTCCGTGAAATATAAGTTGGCGGCAGTAAAATTGTACTGTAGTCAGCCTCAGATCCTGGTTCTCTAAATTTCCTCAGTAGCGATTCACGAAAAGGACGCCCCCCTTTCCTCTTGAGACTCCCACCCGAGTTCCTGAAGCTTTTCCGTAACACTCGCGTGATGATCAAACCTTGCAGTAACGAATCTAGCAGCCCGCCTGTGAATTGCTTCTATGTCCTCCCTCAATCCGACCTTAAAGGGATCCCAAACGCTCGAGCAGTACTCAAGAATAGGTCGTATTAGTGTTTTATAAGCGGTCTCCTTTACAGATGAACCACATCTTCCCAAAATTCTACCAATGAACCGAAGACAACATCCGCCTTCCCCACAACTGCCATTACATGCTTGTCCCACTTCATATCGCTCTGCAATGTTACGCCCAAATATTTAATCGACGTGACTGTGTCAAGCGCTACACTACTAATGGACTATTCAAACACTATGGGATTCTTTTCCCCCTTCATCTGCATTAATTTACATTTATCTATATTTAGAGTTAGCTGTCATTCTTTACACCAATCACAAATCCTGTCCAAGTCATTTTGTATCCTCCTACAGTCACTCAACGACGACATCTTCCCGTACACCACGGCTTCATCAGCAAACAGCCGCACATTGCTGCCCACCCTATCCAAAAGATCATTTGTTGTTGTTGTTGTTGTTGTTGTTGTTGTGGTGGTGGTGGTGGTCTTCAGTCCTGAGACTGATTTGATGCAGCTCTCCATGCTACTCTATCCTGTGCAAGCTTCTTCATCTCCCAGTACCTACTGCAACCTACATCCTTCTGTATCTGCTTAGTGTATTCATCTCTTGGTCTCCCTCTATGATATTTACCCTCTACGCTGCCCTCCAATACTAAATTGGTGATCCCTTGATGCCTCAGAACATGTCCTACCAACCGGTCCCTTCTTCTAGTCAAGTTGTGCCACAAACTCCTCTTCTCCCCAATTTTATTCAATACCTCCTCATTAGTTATGTGATCTACCCATCTAATCTTCAGCATTCTTCTGTAGCACCACATTTCGAAAGCTTCTATTCTCTTCTTGTCCAAACTATTTATCGTCCATGTTTCACTTCCATACATCGCTACACTCCATACAAATACTTTCAGATATGACTTCCTCACACATAACTCAATACTCAATGTGAACAAATTTCTCTTCTTCAGAAAAGCTTTCCTTGCCATTGCCAGTCTACATTTTATATCCTCTCTACTTCGACCATCATCAGTTATTTTGCTCCCCAAATAGCAAAACTCCTTTACTACTGTAAGTGGCTCATTTCCTAATCTAATTCCCTCAGCATCACCCGACTTAATTCGACTACATTCCATTATCCTCGTTTTGCTTTTGTTGATGTTCATCTTATATCCTCCTTCCAAGACACTGTCCATTCCGTTCAGCTGCTCTTCCAGGTCCTTTGCTGTCTATGACAGAATTACAATGTCATCGGCGAACCTCAAAGTTTTTAATTTTTTCTCCATGGATTTTAATAGCTACTCCGAATTTTTCTTTTGTTTCCTTCACTGCTTGCTCAATATACAGATTGAATAACATCGGGGAGAGGCTACAACCCTGTCTCACTCCCTTCCCAACCACTGCTTCCCTTTCATGCCTCTCGACTCTTGTAACTGCCATCTGGTTTCTGTACAAATTGTAAATAGCCTTTCGCTCCGTATATTTTGTGTATCTGCTTCAATTCTTGTAAGGGAGTTGGGAACTTTATAGCTCAACAGATTAAAAGATAATCAGCAGGTTGAAACTAAAGTTCTTTGTTCACTGCCTCGTAATACATCGCACCAGCGAAAATGCAGCCCCACTGTGAATGCTGTTCTCGAACACAGGATGAGTTGGTTGGCATTGGCAACCACCTGGAGATCCCCCTGACTACGTCAAACAGTTGACAGCTGCTGCGAATCGGTGTGCTGGAAGAGCTCCCGAGAGTCGTGTACCAGAGGTACCTCGAGTACTGTGCTCGCCTGCGGATCCTGCCCCCTCTGCAGGGAGCGCGGGACCTGTCGTTGCTCGTCTACTGAACTGCGAGTCGTGTGTCAGCGGTAGACGGAGGCGTCCTGTACAGGGTGGGCGGGGACCAGCGAGGAGTCAGGGTGTTGACCCACTACACCTGCTTTGGGGAAAACTGTTCTGTCTGTTGTCAGGAGGAGGCAAATGTAAAAGAGTAGTGGTCTATTAATAGGCAGCAGTTTAAACGTATGGCAAATGATGGCACCCCTTAGGAAAACGGCAGCGAGGGATAGGAAAAGACAGCAGGTGCACTCGGTGAGAATGCCTGGGAGGCGTCATTCGACATGTCGAAGAGGCTATTCCAGCAACCATTAAAAGAATGGGGTGCAGCCAGCTGCAGATTGTGGCACACGCTGGAGCAAACGATGCCACCGTCTGGGCTCCGATGTCATTCTCGGGTCATTCCAGCGACTGAGAGAGGAGGTCGAGAAGACGAGCCTCGCCGTGGTGTTTCGACGAAGGTCGCAGTTTCCAGAATCGTACCCAGAGCTGATTGTGGCCCTTCGGTTACGAGTCAAGTGGAAGGGCCGAGCCAGAGACTTCTAAGGTTCCGTGACAAGCTAGGCCGCTACTTCGTGGACTTGCCCCGTGGGGTTGAGAATTGTAGGGTACCCATTAACAGGTCAGGCGTGCACTGCAAGTCACAGGCTGCTGCTCAGGTATCTGACTGTGTGTGGGGTGCGCACGAGGGTTTTTTTTAGATTAGGCGACTCTTCGTCCAGTCCAGATGATGATGATGATGGCTGTAGGAAACCTGGAACAATTGGTGTAAGGTCGAAAGAAATGCCTCCCGCAGGTGAGAGTATTAAAATACTAATGGTAAACTGTTGAAGCATTTCAACAAAGTGCCAGAGTTTGAAGTGCCCATTAAAAGCAGTGAAGCTCGTGTAATAGTAGGTACAGAAAGCTGGTTGAAACTAGGAATTGATAGCAGTAATTTTGTTTGGGAAAATTTAAGTGTATATCAAAAAGACAGGCAAATGGGAAATGGAGGGGATGTATTTATCAGAGTTGACAAAAACTGAAATCCACAAAGGTAGAAATTGAAGCTGCATGTGAGATTGTTTGGGCAAGACTCAGTACCAGGGTTGAGCGTAAAATAAGTGAATCCTTCTATTGCCCACGAGACTCATTTCCTGGCGTAACTGAAAAGTTCAGAAACAACCTCAGTTCACTTGTACGTAAGTTCCCCAATCATATTGTGATCATCAGTGGAGACTTTAATCTACCAATAATTTATTGGAAAAATTACAATTTTGTTAGTTGTGGATGTGATAAGACATCCTGTGAAACTTGATTAAATACCTTCTCTGAAAAGTACCTAGAACAGATGGATGATGGAAATATATTGGACCTAATGGCAACAAATAGACCTGTCCCCTTTGAGGATGTCCACAACGAAACTGGTATCAGTGACCGTGATGCGGTTGTGGCGACAATGATTATGAAGTACAAAGCCACCTGAAACAAGCAAAAAGATATATACGTAAAGTAAACTAGATAAAAAAATCAGTAGTGTCACATCTCAGTGAGGAACTCGAAAGTACCAGCACAGGTCAGGTGCGTGTAGAGGAACTCTGGCTCAAGTTTAAAAGAATATTTGCACACGCGCTGGATAGACATGTACCTAGTAGGACAGTTCGTAATGGAATGGAACCTCCATAGTATACGGTCACTGTAAAGAAACTTCTGAAGAAGGAGAGATGACTGCATAATAGGTGTAAAACAAAGTGTAGGGCTATAGATAGAGAGATGCCGAATGTAACGCATTTGGCTGTCGAGGGAGCAATGCGTGATGCCTTCAGTGACTACTGTAGCAGAATTTTGTCAAATGACATTTCACAAAATCCAAAGAAATTCTGGTCATATGTATAGGCTGTTAGTGGCACCAAAGTTAGTGTCCAGTCCCTAAGGAATGAGACAGGAACTGAAATTGAGGGTAGTAACGCAAAAGGTGAAATGCTGAACTCTGTTTTCAAATGTTTCTTTACAAAGGAAAACCCAGGGAACTGCCCCAGTTTAATCGTCGTACAACCAAAAAGATAAATGAAATAAGTATTAGTGTCAGTGGTGTTGAGAAACAACTAAAATCATTATAGTTGAACAAAGCTCCAAACCTCATTGGAATCCCTGTCAGATTCTATACTGAATTTACGTCTGAGTTAGCCCCTCTTCTCACAATAATCTGGTGTAGATCCCTTGAAGACAAAACCTTGTCCAGTTCTTGGAAAAAGGCACAGGTCACACCCGTATACAAGAAGGGAAATAGAAGTGATCCACAAAACTACGATCCAATATCCAGTTTGTGTTGTCTGCAGCACCACACTCACGGTGAATCTTGTAAATGCCCGCTTTCTGCAGTTGAGGCTCTTCACTGGTAGACAGAAGAGAATTTTGATTTTAGTTTTCCTAATCTGAGATATCTTGGCAAATGAAATGAAATAACCAACTTCGTCATTTACTGGACATTCATTTATTCCAAATAACATTTAGTTAATGAATAATAAATGTGAAATAATTAAACAAAAACATAAATGTGGTAATAATAATAATAATAATAATAATAATAATAATAATAATAATAATGAAATGGAGCAACACAGACCTAGAAGCACTCAATACACTTACACGATCACAATGCCACAAATATAGAATACATCACATACATTCAGCAACAGAAAGATTCACATTAAGCAGAAAGGAAGGAGGAAGGGGATTTATCGACATAAAAAACCTACATTATGGACAGGTAGACAATTTCAGAAAATTCTTTCTAGAACGAGCAGAAACTAGCAAAATACACAAAGCAATCACCCATATAAATACATCGGCTACACCACTACAATTTCATAACCACCTCTACAACCCTTTAGATCACATAACATCAACAGATACAAAGAAAGTAAATTGGAAAAAGAAAACACTACATGGCAAGCACCCGTATCATCTAACACAGCCACACATCGATCAAGACGCATCCAACACATGGCTAAGAAGAGGCAATATATACAGTGAGACAGAAGGATTCATGATTGCAATACAGGATCAAACAATAAACACCAGATATTACAGCAAGCATATTATTAAAGATCCCAATACCACAACAGATAAATGCAGACTTTGCAAACAACAAATAGAAACAGTAGATCACATCACAAGCGGATGTACAATACTAGCAAATACAGAATACCCCAGAAGACATGACAACGTCGCAAAAATAATACATCAACAGCTTGCCTTACAACATAAACTTTTAAAACAACACGTTCCTACATACAAGTATACACCACAAAATGTACTGGAGAATGATGAATACAAATTATACTGGAACAGAACCATTATAACAGATAAAACAACGCCACATAACAAACCTGACATCATACTCACCAATAAAAAGAAGAAATTAACACATCTAATTGAAATATCCATACCCAATACAGCAAATATACAGAAGAAAACAGGAGAAAAAATTGAAAAATACATCCAACTGGCTGAGGAAGTCAAGGACATGTGGCATCAGGATAAAGTTGACATTATACCAATTATACTATCAACTACAGGAGTCATACCACGCAATATCCACCAGTACATCAATGCAATACAGCTACATCCAAACTTATATATACAGCTACAGAAATCCGTAATTATTGATACATGTTCAATTACCCGAAAGTTCCTAAACGCAATGTAACATATACCGTACAGTTAAAAGGAAGTGACGCTTGATCAAGGTCCGCGTCACTTTCATTCCAAACCAGACCTAAGGTCTGAGAAATGAAAGATAATAATAATTATGTATTCACTAATTCACTGAAGACTGCATATCGCATACTCCTATATACAAAATGTAAGGTTGGTACATTAGAAAAAATACACATACACATTCGCCACATGGCTGTGGATGACTAGCATTAGAGGTATTTTGTTTTCGTTGCAGCCTGTGGCTGTGCACATTCTCGCTGGCAGTCTCCCTGGGTGCGGCGCTGCTTTTGCCAATCTCCATCCTGAGCAACGAGATCCTCGCGCTCTACCCCAGCAGCTACTACGTCCAGTGGCTCAACCACTCACTCGTCCAAGGTGAGTGCCTACCACCTCGCATTGTCTGCAACCAGCATCCTTCATCGCGCCAGTCTGCTTGCTACACCCTGCTAGTTCCCAAACATTTTTGCTTCCCAGTGCCCTTAATGCATCTAAGTTTTTCGTGCCACCCCACGGTGACCACTGATCTGTCCGATGCTGTCGAAGTGGGCCGTTGGTGCAGTTACGTTACTTACCAGTGTAAAAATGAATGAAACACAGATTGTATATTCGTGCACATTTTACTCAACAGGTATATCACTCACATAACTAAGTGGCACGGGTGAGTGTGTTGTAGACTATATAGCTTCTAAAATCCATTCGAGATACCGAATTACATTCGAGTTCAGAATCTATGAGGACGGTTTCCCTACTTTATTTCTCTGTAAAATAAACTATGCCCACGGTGTGTGAGGGCTCGCAAATTGGACCGGTACGTGTTAACAATGCTCACACCGGCTTACGGTGCATTCCGCAAAATCTTACCAGATGCTGCCAGTTAGGATGAAGTTACCACTACAAAATTTGTCCATCTGTGATTTGCCCTGTAGCATTCATTTTTTGCAGCAAAACGACTATCTTGCGTTGATAGCTGTTAGGAATTAACCTGTGTGCACGGGGAAAGCTGTAAGAGTATTCAAATGGAGATAAGGCCAGGACCTATCATTCGACCCCTGGGACAAAACGTCGGAGTTCGGTGTGGAAGGAACGTTGCAAAAGTGCTCCAAAAAAAAGACAGAGGTCACGTATTTGGCAGGGGAAGTCACGGGTACCATCTTTTCGGAATAACCGAGCGAGGTGGCGCAGTGGTTAGACACTGGACTCGCATTCGGGAGGACGATGGTTCAATCCCGCGTCCGGCCATCCTGATTTAGGTTTTCCGTGATTTCCCTATATCGCTCCAGGCAAATGCCGGGATGGTTCCTTTCAAAGGGCACGGCCGACTTCCTCCCCCTTCCTTCCCTAATCCGATGAGACCGATGACCTCGCTGTCTGGTCTCCTTCCCCAAACCAACCAACCAACAATCTTTTCGGAATGTCGGGAGGTGTTAATCTGTGAACTGCCAAGTCCCGGACTTTTTTCTCGCGAAGTTCTCTTCCTTCTCAACAATGCTCGGTCCCGTGGAGCATGAATGACTCAGAGGATTCAGTGGGAAGTGTTCCTCCATCTACCATATTTACTAGATCTTGCTTCAAGTGATTTTCACATTGCCGCAACGCAGAAGTCAACTAGCAGGTAAGCATTTTAATGCCAATGACGAAGTCACGTTGACAGTGAACAGTTGGTTACGAGCTCAGGAACCGCCCTGATGTAACAACTTTCTCACATTACCAGTAATGCTTGGAATAACATGGTGACTCTATAGAAAGTGTTGTACAATGTCAATAAAATTATTTTAGTCTGACAAATTGTATGTAATGTTTCTTTATGAAATATGGAAACTTTGTATTGGAGGTCCCTTGTATATTTCGAAATGCATGGCCATCCAGTTCCAGTAGCAGATTGACCTTATAACAACTTGTAGGGGTGACAAAAATTTCATTTTCATATAATTATTAATTCAATTTAAAATACTGTCATAATCTTTTATCGACAGCTATCCAGCTCATCCGTAAAAATAACTCTTGTGCCACCTTCTCTACTGCCACCAGTAAACCTGTTAACCAGATGCCTTCTAGCACTCCTATGATTACCCACTATCACCCTGGCCTTGAAAAGCTCAACCACATCCTTCACTTGTGCTTAGACTACCTCTTGCCATGCTGTGGGATGAAGAATATCCTACCGACATCACCATAGAAGGGGTGTTCTGCCGCCCACCCCATCTGCAGAATATCCTTGTCACTCATTACTCCAGTCCTACGCGCAATGGGTCATTCCCACGCAGTCGACCCGGTTGCGACACCTGCCCTGTTCACCCACCCGCCACCTCCTATCCCAGTTCAATCACAGGCATGTCCTACACTGTGAAAGGCAGGGCCTCATGAGAAAGCAACCATGTTATATATCAGCTGTACTGCAATTACTATTCAGTATTCT
The DNA here is from genome assembly GCF_023864345.2 of Schistocerca serialis cubense. Classification (NCBI taxonomy): domain Eukaryota; kingdom Metazoa; phylum Arthropoda; class Insecta; order Orthoptera; family Acrididae; genus Schistocerca; species Schistocerca serialis. The sequence goes on from NC_064649.1 coordinate 167,334,599, forward strand.
ATGTTCACATGACAAGTAACAGGGTCCACTCACACGAATGGCCACTGCCAAACTGGGGAAAACTGCAAACTTGGCAATTCAATTGCCAAACATACTACGCACAACAACGCAAATGACTTCAACAGCTGCGCGAGCATTTTCGACACTCTCTTCTGGCAATAGTTTCTGTGAACTACACAGCTATGCTCTTGCAATATCTAAACCTTCATTAATGTTTTTCCCACTGCCTCACCTTACCTTCTCCCTTCCCTCTTCTGTCCACACAATTTCTTCCCCATTCAGATCATGGGCTGCCTTCTCCCACCACTTTTCCTACACCCATACTTCATGTGGGTGCGCTCTCTCTCTCTCTCTCTCTCTCTCTCTCTCTCTCTCTCTCTCTCTCTCTCTCTCTCCCCCCCCGTCACCCCTCTCTCCGCCCCCCGTCACCCCTCTCTCCGCCCCCCGTCACCACTCTCTCCGCCCCCCGTCGCCCCCTCTCCGCCCCCCGTCGCCCCCCTCTCCGCCCCCCGTCGCCCCCCTCTCCGCCCCCCGTCGCCCCCCTCTCCGCCCCCCGTCGCCCCCCTCTCCGCCCCCGTCGCCCCTCTCTCCGCCCCCCGTCGCCCCTCTCTCCGCCCCCCGTCGCCCCTCTCTCCGCCCCCCGTCGCCCCTCTCTCCGCCCCCCGTCGCCCCTCTCTCCGCCCCCCGTCGCCCCTCTCTCCGCCCCCCGTCGCCCCTCTCTCCGCCCCCCGTCGCCCCTCTCTCCGCCCCCCGTCGCCCCTCTCTCCGCCCCCCGTCGCCCCTCTCTCCGCCCCCCGTCGCCCCTCTCTCCGCCCCCCGTCGCCCCTCTCTCCGCCCCCCGTCGCCCCTCTCTCCGCCCCCCGTCGCCCCTCTCTCCGCCCCCCGTCGCCCCTCTCTCCGCCCCCCGTCGCCCCTCTCTCCGCCCCCCGTCGCCCCTCTCTCCGCCCCCCGTCGCCCCTCTCTCCGCCCCCCGTCGCCCCTCTCTCCGCCCCCCGTCGCCCCTCTCTCCGCCCCCCGTCGCCCCTCTCTCCGCCCCCCGTCGCCCCTCTCTCCGCCCCCCGTCGCCCCTCTCTCCGCCCCCCGTCGCCCCTCTCTCCGCCCCCCGTCGCCCCTCTCTCCGCCCCCCGTCGCCCCTCTCTCCGCCCCCCGTCGCCCCTCTCTCCGCCCCCCGTCGCCCCTCTCTCCGCCCCCCGTCGCCCCTCTCTCCGCCCCCCGTCGCCCCTCTCTCCGCCCCCCGTCGCCCCTCTCTCCGCCCCCCGTCGCCCCTCTCTCCGCCCCCCGTCGCCCCTCTCTCCGCCCCCCGTCGCCCCTCTCTCCGCCCCCCGTCGCCCCTCTCTCCGCCCCCCGTCGCCCCTCTCTCCGCCCCCCGTCGCCCCTCTCTCCGCCCCCCGCCGCCCCTCTCTCCGCCCCCCGCCGCCCCTCTCTCCGCCCCCCGCCGCCCCTCTCTCCGCCCCCCGCCGCCCCTCTCTCCGACCCCCGCCGCCGCCCCTCTCTCCGACCCCCGCCGCCGCCCCTCTCTCCGACCCCCGCCGCCGCCCCTCTCTCCGACCCCCGCCGCCGCCCCTCTCTCCGACCCCCGCCGCCGCCCCTGTCTCCGCCCGCCGCCGCCCCTGTCTCCGCCCGCCGCCGCCCCTGTCTCCGCCCGCCGCCGCCCCTGTCTCCGCCCGCCGCCGCTCCTCTCTCGGCCCCCCCGTCACGCCCCTCCTCCCCCCCCCCCCCTCGTCGCCCCCCTCTCCTGCTCCGGGCCCCCGTCCTCTCTCCTGCCCCCCCCCCCGTCTGCTGTCCCTGTCACCCTCCCACCCCTCGTTCCCCTCGCTGTGATCAAATGTATCCGGACACCTGGCTGAAAATGACTTCAAAGTTCTTGGCGCCCTCCAATGGTAATATTTGAATCCCACTCTCGCAGGCATATGTTCAATCAGGTGCATGAAGGTTTCTTGGGGAATTGTAGCCCATTCATCACGGAGTGCTGCACTGAAGAGAGGTGTTGATGCTGGTCAGTGAGGCCTTGCACGAAGTGAGCATTCCTAAACAACCCAGAGGTTTTCTAAGGAGTCAGGTCATGACTATGTACAGGCCAGTCCATTACAGGGATGTTATTGTCATGTAACCACTCCACCAAAGGGTGTAAGCCCCCCCTCCCAATGGAAACACGACCACACTCTAACAACACCACCGCCTCTGAATTTTACTCTTGGCACAACATACACTGGCAGATGATGTTCACGGGGCATTCGCTATACCCACACCCTGCCATCGGATCACCACATTGTTTACCATGATTCGTCACACCTCACAACATTTTCCACTGTTCAGTCGTACAATGTTTATGCTCCTTACACAAAGGGAGTTGTCATTTGGCATTTACCGGCATGATATGTGGCTTACGAGCAGCCGCTCAACCATAAAATCCAAGTTTTCTCACCTCCCATCGAACTGTCGTAGTACTTGCTGTGGATCCTGATGCAGCTTGGCGTTCCTGTGAGGTGGTCTGGATAGATGTCTGCCTATTACACATTGTGACCCTTTTCAACCTTCGGCGGTCTCTGTCAATCAACACACAAAGTCGGCCTGTACGCTTTTGTGCTGTACATGTCCCTTCACTTTCCACTTGACTGTCACATCGGAAACAGTGGACCTAGAGATGTTTAGGAATGTGGAAATGTCACGTACAGATGTATGACACAAGTGACAGCCAATCGCTTGGCCACGTTCGAAGTCTGTGAGTTCTGCGGAGTGCCCCATTCTGCTCTCTCACGATGTCTAATGACTACTGAGGTTGCTGATAAGGAGTACCTGGCAGTAAGTGAGAGCACAATGCACCTAATATGAAAAACGTGTGTTTTTGGGGGTGCCTGGATACTTTTGATCATATAGTGTATATAGTCTCTGTTAGCCTTGTTTCAGCACAGACATAGTTTTATGTTGAGCTACTTTGCTAGTCATTGTGCATTGTGCATTTAAGAGAGTAGTGAGCTGTCATTTACCAATTGAGAAATCTGCTTGTTGCATAATATTATCTTCCAATTTAATAAGTATGTTTCAAATAAACAAGTGAATAATTTGTGGTGCTAATGACGCTCCATCATCATCACTAAAAATCGTGAAAATGTACGCAGCAGTGCTAGTATTACTACTCAAACTGCCCTCAATAAGGATTAAATGTTCCTCTTGACTTACTCTGTGCCATCTAAGCTCTTCAATACTGTGAATGTATTACTTGTTTTGGTAATAATTAATGCACATATTAATTTAAAACACTTCTCACTTCAAACTGTTAGATTTCTGTAATGTGTTTCTAAATTTCTTTGAACAGGGATGTGGTGTAACATCTTCCTCTTTTCCAACCTCTCACTGTTTGCGTTCCTGCCATTTGCCTATCTCTTCACCGAGTCAGAAGGATTTCCCGGCTGCCGTAAGGTTAGTATTACTAAGAGTGATGTGTGTGTTACCGTTGTGTGGTAAATGTAACTAAGACATATTCAAACAGCTCTCTCTCTCATACAGACAACCAGCAATCAAATTTATAAAGTGACTAAGTTTATTGCAAAAAGAGTATACAAATGTAATTGTGGAAAGACATAATAGAACACAATTTATTTGTTGTTGTGCTTTGGAGGTTATGTGTGTTAGAAACTGAAAATTATAAACTAATATCAGTATTGTAAAAATTAATGAAGAGGTTTATTATTGCAACCGTGCATATGGAGTACCTGGAATGATTACATTTACAGATCAATAGCACGAGCAGTTCCAAGGTACCGGGTATCGTCCCGAGCTGAAGTACACGGCTTAGCCTCGGTGGGCCAGCAAGGCAGTCACTCACTCCGGCATCCAGTCTGTCGTGCATGTGGCGAATACTGTTCCGGGATACATTGTACCACGCCCGTTCGTATTTTCGTAAGAGTTGTCGGTCGTCGAGTCGCACGAGTCACTTCTCGTCCGATCGTATCCCGCGTGTGCTCGAACGGAGGCGAGTCTGGACATCGTGCTGGCTGGGGAAGGTGCCGCGTGTCGTGCAGAGCACATTGAGTTTTGTGGGCAGTATGTTGCAACAGAACGTCACCTTCCTGTCGGAAGAATAGAAAAAAGACGTGTCTGACAACATTCTGCACGTAAAGAGTGCCGGTTTGCGTCCCCTCTAGAAATGCTAGAGGTGAACGAGAGTCGTAACCCGTCTCGCCCCAGACCGTAATGCCTGTGACGGGGCTCGTGTGTTCGAAACGAATGCACTCTACGAGAAAGTGGTTAGCGGGCCCATGTCGTACGTGCAGACGACTGTGTCTCGCACGCAGACAGGATGTCTTTCGTCGCTGAAGACCGTGGTGCACTGTTACATCTTCAAAGTGTTCTCTGATGGCGCCAGCCGTGCGTGTCGATGCTGTAACCTGAGTGGAAGACAGGCTAGAGGTATGTGTGCCCACAGTCTCACTGCTAATAACCGGTTCTAACAGATCGTGTTGACACATCTGGGCTCACAAACAGTCTTATCTGTGCTGTGCTAGCTGTACAATCTGCCATTGCTGCCCAACTAGTGTGGCAGTTTCCGAGAGGACTGTCTTGCCAGTTGGAAGGCCACAATATGACCCTTTTCAAACGCGTTCATTTCACTGTAGGAAGCACTAGTGCGTCTTTGTGGCACAGTTGCCTGCTGGCTTCACATGTTTGCACTGCACTGAGCTTTTTAGCTGTCAGCATTCCGTATTAAAGGGTGGACGCAGATGGCTCTCTACTAGCTGTGTCTCTATGCTATCCGTGGCGGACGATGTTAAAATCGTTATCAGTACATTTACTATTCCCTCACTCATGTATTCTGCGATTGGGTCAAAATTGACATCAGCTTTCCAGGTGTACTAATTTTTTATCCGGCAGTGTGGATATGATTTATTGTGTTCTGTCAGTCCCATGGTTATGATTGAGACTTATTTTTGGTGATGGAATCCAAAGCAGGGGAAGCAAGATCTTCATAGAAGATCGTTGCCTTCACATTTCCTCCGGTATATGAAAGGGGGGGGGGGGGAGAGAGAGAGAGAGAGAGAGAGAGAGAGAGAGAGAGAGAGAGAGAGAGAGAGAGAGAGAGAGCTCCGTGAGGCCTGATGTATAAGTTAGCTGTGAGGTAATGTGATAAATTTTGTATCACTGAGACAAAGAAATTGTTGAAAGTTGCGTGTATGTTTTGGGGTTTTCAGTTGCCTTACAAAGGTATTTCCATCAGATAAAATAAGCACACATACTTACGTTATGCTTCAATTCCATTGAATGACTGACTGAGTCATTCATTTGCTCATTTCATTCAGCCTGCACAATCAAATATATATTCTGCCTGTCAATTATCAGTTGTTAATCAGCTACAGCTATGAAAAGTTGTTGAAGCATAATTCCATTTATTAATTAAGTTTGTAAACTTTTTCCATAATCTTTTAATTTTATTACATTACTACTGACCAGATTTGAAGATGGAGATATTGTGCAACTGTTCATGCGGACTATTGCAATTACCGAGTTTAAAGACTGCTTATTTATTTATCTGGTGTTTTGTTAATATTAGTGTATTTATATGGAAAGTTCACATAATGACTGTAAAGGTAACAAATACTTTCCCCATAAATTATGTTTTGTTTACCTGTCTCGCAGTGGCAGTGTGTTTGCTTATTTTTGTGTCCATCGTAGGGTATCATGGCGAGGGTGCACGAGACATTTGTGATTCTCGTTCTCCTGGGCGTGACCGTGTTGGGCATGACGTACGTCATCGCTTCTTTCTTCGAGGACCAACATTCCACCATCATGGTTATGTTCAGTAAGTACTACTCGAGCACTGCAGTTACTCGGAAGCGTTCGGGAAAGAGAATCACAATTCAAAAAGTGTACTGTACAAATGCTCTTAAACATTTTAAAATATTGAAATAGATCAAAAGCACAGCAAAAGGCAAAGTTAAATTATGTCGACAGATTCGAGCAGTCTGCAGTTAACAAAAATTTTCTGTGAGAATGGTGACTTTTGCTGTGTAGGCCAAACTGAGAAAATATGAGGGGTATTCGGAAATGATTTACAGTCGTCTTACAAATACTGCTCACACTGTGGACACTTCCTCTCATAGGATGACGAACTGATTCTGGTAACTGCCAATGCTATGTGGCATTTGTGAATAGTGTATCTTGTGAAAGGAAACTTTTGTTTGTTGTTAACTGGAGAAGAGTAGAAACGACAGGTATTCATAAATATTTAACTACGGTGTGTGTCCGAGAAGTTCCTGCCCCAAAGGCTTATTACAACTGACTCGACCAGTTTGCTACTCGAAGGGAATTTGCACACGAGAATGAGAGTACTCGTCTGTCGACATCGCAGACTTCCCAGAACACCGAAGTCGAGTCTCGATCGGGTTACGGCTGATAGACGCATAACCTTCGATGAAATAGAATGGCGTACGGGCCTTTGTCACGCGACCCTGCTGCACTCCATTATTTGTGACAACTTGGATGTGGAAAAGGTGTGTGTGTGCATTGGGTTCCACTTGGGACTTGGCACAGGTCCAGAAGGAGCACAGAGTTGAAGTCTGTCATTGACAGTGGAAATGGAGAATGAAGATGCAGATTTTTTTGGAGAAACTGGTGTCTGGAGATGAATTATGGTGACACTGCCCTACACCTGAGGAAAAAACCTAGTTCATGCAATGGAAATATCTGCAGCCCAAGAAATTTCATGCTTCTCCATTTACAGATAAGCCTTTTGGGACACTTGGGGCATACTGCTGGTGGACTGGCTTCCAGAAGGGGCAGCTGTCAACAGCAGTGTGTAGTGTAACACCCTAAGACATCTTGGACACAGGACTCGGCAAAAGTGACAGAGCAAGTGGTCAGGTAGGGTGCTCCTCCGGCACGACAGTGCGTGGCCCCGCCTGGGCAGTGGCGTCATAGTGAGGCTGACGTTGCCGAGTTCCACTGTTGTGCCACACCCGCCGAATTCTGTCGCCACCTGATTATCCTTTATTTGATAACGTGAAGGAAGTGCTGTGAGGTAAGAGATTTGGCAACGGTGGAGAATTTCGGGCAGTTGTCCACGAGTGAGTGTGCAGTATCCCCAAAAAGTTGTTCCGTGATGGAGTAATGAAGTTGCCAGGAAAGTGTCAGACGTATATTGACATTGGTGGAGAGTATATTGGGAGATTCCGTATATATTGACTCACATTTGTTTACAAATAAGGTAAAAAAATCCAGCTGTTGTAAATCATTTCCGAATTCCACAGAACTCTGAGGACACTGCACAGCGTGAAGAAACTTAAATAGCTCCTCACAGTGTCCATATTAATGGAGACTTTGATCTTACATTTTAGAAACCTAAGAAAGACATAAACATTTCATTTTATTCCCCTGGGCTTTAAAATTAGTAATAAATTAAGTGTTTGTGTGCGCACACACACACACACACACACACACACACACACACACACACACCCCTCTCTCTCTCTCCAAGCGTAACTTCATCCTATTCCATTTATGGCATAATCTTCTGGAACATGCAACTAAGGTGAAAAAGTGTTCATTCTAAAAAATTTTGCTGTAAGAGTATTATATTAAAGTGATAACTGCACACTTTGAAGAAGCCCTTTCTGGGGACCTAGGTATTATTATAGTTGCATGCCAATTTGTTTACTCATTAATGTTATTGTGATCAATTTATCACTTCTGTCACCTTTGGCAATGTTTGTCGATACAAAAAACTGTTTGGAACCCACAGTATTCTGCAGGTCTCCCTATAACTGGCCCGGTAAGACTGTCTGAACATAAGAGTAAGACAGCAATGTACCATCTCTGACAATAGTATGCCTAGTAAACCACAGTGGTGTTCTAAACCATCTTTGGATTGGGAACAGCTTTACATACTTACTTACTAAAACAAGTGAATTGAACTGAGCAACTCACAGTTACAATGTATAGTAGTTACTAAGGCACGGCAATGTAAGGGAGGTGCGATTAATGTGGATTATTTCGAGGTGAGGCTGGCAGATTCTTTCACAGGCAACAATTCGAGCATTTCAAGTTTGCACCTCCACTGTCTCTCACTATGATTACCAATGAAACAGTCTAATTGATTAGTATATTAGTTCTCCTTTTAACAGTGTGATATTTACTTCTCCTTTCTTAAGGAGAAGCAAACATCATCCATTGCCGTGATAAAGAACACGGTAAAATACAATCACAGTTGAGGTCGCCATTGCTGTAGAAGACTGCAGGTCGATTTGCTTCCCAGTGTGGTTTCCGATAGGAATATTTTAGCAATTAAAGAGACTGGCTCCCTTTCCAAAAGATATATTGTAAAAAAGCTTTTACACAAATACACGTAGCTCACTCGCACCACACGTCCATCCCAAATAGTGGACAGGAAAAGACACAGTCGAAGAGTGAAAAAATTGATATTGGCTAAACGAACATTAGAAGATAGATCCATATTCATTTTTCTTCCGTGCGTCTAGTATCCACCACCCCATATACCCTGTGCTCTCCCCCCCCCCCCCCCCCCCCCCCCCCCCCCCCTTTCCCACAGTGGGGCTTTGTATCGATCCAAGTTGCCGGTGGACATCAGGCAGGACGCACAGTAGTGATCGTTAGCAACTCCTTCTACAGTGCATCTTAGCCAATAAACAACTGGTTTGGTAAAGAATTGAACTCCCGTGTTTAAAACAGTTTCAAATTTCTGAGTGCTTTACAAATAACTTAATGTGTTAAAATATTTCACTTTAAGCATGTAAGTGAGAAAAAAATGTGTAGCGGGTTTTAAATTATGTTTCAAGTTTGTTGGAAGTCACCAGGTGCTCTCACTCTCAAATACCAGATGTATATATTCCGGATATTTGCCTCGAGACATATACACAGTTTCTAACTGTGATACTTGTCCTACTGTGTTGAACCTTTCACATAAGACCAAACCTCTTAATGATTACAGTATGTCAACATTTTAAATGCGATTGTTATTTATATGAAATACTGAAAATCAAATTTTTGTTGGCCCTGCATATTGTTAGATAGGCAACCTGCAGCACGGTCAGGGTTCCGTGCCCCTAGATTGTCACTTAATAATATGGATATTTGCACTCAGGAAAGCTAATCCTGCTTATCTCTGACTGACTGCCAGTATAGAGACAGCTAATAGTGGTCTGTGTAACAGTTACACAAATGCTTTGTAACAGTGGCTCATTGGTAGAGGAGGAGGAGGAGTGTTGTTGTTGTTGTTGTTGTTGTTGTTGTTGTGCTGGAGCTGTTTTTCTCCTAACATATACTGGATGACCGATCAGTAATCGACGATACGATAGGAAAAATTATTCAAAGCAAAAAAGCCCAGTAAACATGAGACCCGAAGAGCTATTGGAAGTACTTAATCTTTCTTACTGTGAAATACATCTGATCTACTGAATAAGTGCTCATAGTTTTTAAGCTATCTGATGTTTACTAAGATTCTATTACTCTGAATGATTGTCCCTTTCATATTCCAATGAATATTGACCGTTTCTTCTGGGACACCCTGTGTGTATACAAAGTAATTTGGAAGTACTTCTCGTAATTATCAATTTCGTGAGGCTACTCATAGTTTGTAAGCAGTATCTGCCTGTTATTGTAGAACTTGTCTCTTCTGAAGATTCTCCTTAATGACAGGATTGACAGAACAACATGTCGATACGAATAAATGAACAAATAAAGTTCTGTCAGTGCTCGACTATTATTTCTTAGAATACGATACACATTTGACATTTGCAGCAAAACGATAGTATTTACGTGTGTATTTAATTACATGTAATGATCAGTTTGAAAACTGGCACACACATTCACTTTCCTCTCGTGATAAATCATAAATATAAATGTATGACAAAATTTATGATCACACAGATTTTCCAGCGTAACACTTGTCGACGGTGTTCACGGGTACCGTATGCGGCCAGAGTTCACCGTCATCTCCAGGTGAGATCACAGGTGCACAATCACGCCGGAACTGAGGTAACGTCAACTACGGTGTCTCCTTTATATCCTGTGAACTGGCTGCGGCACCTGCACGACAAGTGAAAGGGCTGCCACGTGTGAAGCAAAGAATTGCAGTGCTGCCAGTAGTAGAAACTAATAGAAGCGATGAATTGCAACTTGAGATGCAGCTAGTTGAAAACTGGACTGTTGTTGTTTTATACCTGATAAAATAGGGTGCCATATCGTGCATAGAGGAAAACCACCATCTCTATTAATTATGTCATCAGATAACCTTATTTTGATGGGTTCCCTAAGTACACAGTCCCAGTTACGGGAAGCCGGAGCAATAATTTCTCTCTTTTTTTTAAATGATGTAATCTACCCTTCATTGAGACAATGTTCAGTGACACCAGAAATTTCCAGGCTGGAGCAAACGTGTGTGACATTGATGTTCCACACATCTGTCGTGAACCGTACGAGTAGTCAGTCCCGTATAAGCCTTTCTGCAGTGACGTAGAATTTTGTATACCCAGGTTCCCTTAGTCTCGAGATACTGGAAGGGTTGTATCTCTCCTTTTTTAAATGAGGATTCTTGAAATTTCCGGAGAAATGCTCCCTGCTGAGGGTAAAAAAGCAATTGATGTACAAGTATCCATTGTTGGTTTACACGGTGGCCCAAATTGAAGATCACAAATAGTTTGATAGTAAGTATATCCATTTTTTTCTGAAAACAACCAAAAGATAATCCAGTTCTTGTGTCAAACTATCAGAATCTGAAATAGCATACGCTCTCTTTACCAGTGTATGTATATGTCGGTACGGAGGTAGCAGTCCATATGCGTAGGTTTATGGTATACACTCTGCCCTAAAGTAACATTTTCTTTTTTATGTACCAAAACATCCAGAAAAGGTAATTTGCCACCTTTTTCAGTTTCCATAAAAAATTTGATGCATCGACGAAGGCAGTTAAAATGATATAAAAGTCGAAGAGCTTCCATTCCGTGTCGCAAAATGATAAAAATGTCATCCACATTTCTTGTATGGGAGTTGTACGTACACTGGTCAAGAGAGCTTATGCTATTGCAGATTCTGATATTTTGACACAGGAACTGGATTATCTTGAGGTTATTTTCAGGCAAAATGGATATACTTACCATAAAATTGTTCATGCGTTACAATTTGGACCACTGTGTGAACTGACAATGAATGCTTGTTAATCAGTTGCTTTTTTGCCCTCTACAGGGAGTATTTCTTTGAAAATTTCGAGAATCCTCACAAAATATGATATTAAAAGTGTCCTTTTGCCCTCAGCCAAAACTAGAGCCCTTCTTGGATCTGTTAAAGATGATATGTGATTGAGGAAGCCCAGGGTATATAAAATTACCTGTCAATGTGAAGAGTCGTATATCGGACAGACTATTCGTACAGTTTACGATCGACGTATTGCCACAGCTTCTAGTTAACTCGGGTCGTATATGTAAGGAATCCGTCAAAACGAGATTTTATGATGACATTATTAATAGAGGTAAAGGTTTTCCTTTAAGCAAGATATGGTATCCTATTTTATCTGATATAAAACAACAGTTTGGTTTTCGACAAGCTGCACCTCAGTTTGTGACTCGTCACGTCTTTTAGTTTCTGCGATTCTTCGATTCTCAGAGGGCAGCCCTTTCACTTGCTGTGCATGTGCTGTGGCCTGTTCCAGGAGTGTGAAGGAACACCTCATTTGACGTTACCTCAGTTCAGGTGTGATTGTGCACTGGCAGTCTCACCTGAAGGTGGCGGCCAATCGGACCGTCGAAAATATCGTGTCTTCGGGACGAGGAAATCTGGCCGTATACTGCTGAAGAGCATCAGTGTGAAAAAACTGGTTTGTAAGAAAAGTAAGATGTGTAATGTATAATATAGAGGGTGTTCCACAATTCCTTTAGGGACTGTAGACAGAGCTTACAACATAAAGTTATGATAAGGAAGTCATCTGTGCAAATATACCATTTGGATGTAAAATAAGTTTGAAGATTGTACCACTGTTGACTCTCACTCACGTACCATTTCCATCTGACAACAGCTGCAAGAAATTGTTACACTGACAACGAGGAGAGTAGACTGTCGTGCTCCACAGACTGCGCCAGGATTTGCAGACTTTTGTGCGAAAGCACGTGCCACAGGTACACCTCGTGCAACGAATAATGCGATTGCCACACGGAGCGACTCCCGTAAACAAACGGGACGGGATTCGTCGACTTCGTGTGCGCACTGTGAAGTGGAAGGTTTGTAAGTCGCCCGATTTTCAAACTTATTTTACATCCGAACTGTAAATTTCTGGACGTGGGCTGCCCACCAAAGCTTTATCTGCTAAGTCTCCTATACAGCTCGTAGAAGCACGTAATACAGATTGTGAAAGACATTGCGTAAGCTCTGCTCTAAACTGGGAGACAAAACAAATGGGCGTTGCAGTAGAATAGTCTTGGAACTTGTAATGTCACCTTTGTACTCGGTACGTCATTTGAGAGAAACTTGTGTAAGTGACAAATGGAAGATAAAGTTACACTGTTGTGTATGGTGTCATACGTGAGGATGCAAAACATCAATCAGCAGCAAGTTGTAAGTTTTGCCAGTTACTGATGAAAGAGCTGTTTTTAATACAGTCCCCTGATTCGGGCATTATAAAATCTAATTTCAGAATGCGAAAGAGTGAGCATAATAATGGTATGATCTTTGATTGCAGTGTTTTGTCAGCATATGTGTGTTCTAATAACAGTTTGTAAGGATATATTTTCCTCATTTTTTTGCAGATTTAGGAAGCTACTACCTGCCATTCCTGTATTCGTGTATATCATTCATCGGAGCACTGATCCTGCTGTGTAAGTATAAGAACATAATATAGTGCTGGAGTAGCCACTTTGCCTGCTGACCAGTTGGGTCAATCGTTCATTTGGTTACACTCTTATCTTCAGTATCCACCCAGACAGGAAATTTGCAAATGAGAGCAGTGTCTGTCGAATAGTGTTCACGTCCGGCAGATCTGTTCAAATTATCGAGGGACTGCTAGAGTGCCTTCTTTCGAAAGCAAAATTTGGAAAGTTCGTTGCAGATTAAAAGTGGTGACAAACTGGGACTCAAAACAGGGACCTTTGGTTTTTGCAGGTAAATGCTCTGTCGATTAAACTGTACGGGTTTGTGTGTGGAGAAGTCGATCGGTGGTAGCACTTGCCTGCGAAATGAAAAGGTTCCGGGTTTGAGTTCCAGTCGGGCATAGCATTTTCATCTACCGGTAAGTTTCATATCGACACATATTCTGCTACAGAGTGAATATTTATTCTGCAGTGTGGTATTGACAATAATTTTCAAATAATTGATTTTTAGTTTTCGTATTGCAGACCACCACATTCGTTAAAGCTATAGATGAAACCAAAGACGTGAATACAGTAAGCAGATTCAGAAGATGGGCTCACCTCATTCCCAAAAAGGACCTGCTCTGCACTGAAGGCCAGAAAAATGTCGCTCAGTTTCATTTCGGATTGACGAGGGCCCCCTACTCTTCGACTGACTAGCGAGGGGTCGAACGGTCGACTCCGAGCGGTATTGTGAGAAAGTGCTCGAGCTCAGACGGGCCATTGAGAGCGAGCTTTCAGGTGGGACAGTGCTTCTCTACAACAGTGCTGTGTCAAGTCTGGTCAGGAGAACCCTTGAACTACTGAAGAAATATCAGTGGGAGGTTGTGGAACATTGTCCTTACAGCCCTGATATCTCACCCTGTGCCCCACGTATCTTCGACCCCGTAACACCGTCTTTGAAAAGTCAGAGGGTCACCTGTCACAAGGGAGTACGGGATCTGGCACCGACCGAGGAGTTTCTACGCTGAAGCTGCCCACTCCCTCCGTACATTTTGCGATCGGAGTATCGAAGTCAATTGCGTTTATGTATAGCTGTACTCTTCCGTGTGAATTGTAATGATAATATTGTTATTAAAATTTCTTTACGTATTATTAAAATCGCCTTTTCTTTTGGGCACATCTGTACTCGGATGCAAAGGAATTTGACAAGTTCTCAACTAATGTGAAACAAGAAATATGGGATCATTAGCAAATAAATAGCAAATTTGAAAGTCACACAGTTCACATTCATACACAAGAAGGGAAACGGAAGTAATATCCTGTAAATCTGCAGGCTTTCCTGGCCGTTGACACTGAAAGCAAAATATTCTAGATACTCAGTCGGCAACATATTCCTCTTAAGTTTCTTCAATTCCAGCAGAGGCATCACAACATTGTACTTAAAAAAAACACACTCAAATGGCACGAATCACACTTATTGGTGACCAGTTTCAGTCTGAAGGAGCACCATCGTCAGACTGCACTCCAAAGTTGATGTGTGGAGACAGATTGATGGAGCAGGACCTGCAGTAACATACAGATGCTGTCAATTATTCAGTACTTGACAGCACTTGGAAACTTCTGCAGTTCCGTTCCATAGATCCACCTCCACACATCACGGATATGATGTGTAAGTTGAGGTGGCAATCACTGAAATGAAGCCATATTTCGTTGCAGCGAGTTCTCTTCACGAGATTTCAGTTGCTAACTTTCTCCTCCAAATTCGAGAGCTCTCAGGTTTTCAAATCTTGACCGATGCAGTCTTTCATTCTCCCCTTGTAACATCCCACCGGTTAGTAAGTAGTTAAAAAATGGTTTAAATACCTGCGAATATCTTGCCTTCGGTGTCCCTCGACGACTGCATACGTCAGCTAAAATATGCTTGTTCAGTAAATACAGGATATCATTATGGATTTCACTACAATGATGTAGGTCACAACTGAAGTAAAGTAAGTACGTAGATTTATTCACTTCAAAATCCGTATCTTATGAGCTCACGACCAATCTTCGGTGTAACGAGCCTCATTCTTAACTGATGAGAGAACGTACTACACTGGTGATTTTAAATAGTCCAGATGCAGTAATTTGATAGAAATGCATGTATGAGGACTGTGGCATTGTTCAACACTAATACTCAACAAAGTACAAATATAAAGTCACATATCATTCTGCCTTTTGCAATATTAAATCAAACTGTTTAACACTCTGAAATAACCTGTCACTGCACTGTTCTAATATGCTGTTTTAGACAATGTCCAATACACGAGTTGCTTTATTGTAAATCCAAAACTGAATCGTGCACCGAGAACTTATCTCAACTGTACGCACAGATCTGTCCTCTAGTGGGTGCAACACTCATCTGCTAACAATACTCGAGGCCGAGTATTTATACTCTTCCTACAATGTACTACTGGTTATAATAAAGCAAAACATAACTTATAATATTGTCACGTTGAAGAAGGTTAGACGAATGATGAACACTAACTTCATTTAACGAAGGTTTATTCAGCACTCGTACATACGAGAGCGCGGAGCGAACTGCCTCCGGACGGAACACATACGGTATATATACAGTTGCAGATCATTCCAGTACAATGATTCTTGATATTTGTGGATACCTCTAGAATGTTCTCGAACCAAATAAAGAAATTAAAATTGTACAGTTCAGGTAAGTTTTGAACCACTACACCACGGTGCTACTCAGCTTCTTCTGCGACATTGCTCCCTCCTTAAGTGAACAGCGTCTCCTAGTCCAGAAATGAGTCATCAGTCCTGTATACTCCGACTCCCGATGACTGATGCTCACCCTGGCCGTGATCTCCTTAGAACTTGTTTTGCCGCTACGCCCTTCGTCACCTTGCCGCTCGTTGCCTGTCGCTGGAGCTTGGAATTTACCCTGGGTTGCAGGATCCTCGTAGGGCTTCATTCGAAGGACGTGGACCGTATCTCTGATCTTTCGTCGTCTCGTGTCGGGGTCAAAATCTTCAACTTCGTAAGTAACATCGGATAACTGTCTTACAATCTTACAAGGTCCAAAGTAGCACCTGAGGAGCTTCTTGGAGAGACCAACCTTCTGAACAGGAGTGAAGATCCAGAAGAGGTCACCAGGCTGGTAGACAATGGGGCAGTGGCTTGCATAATGAGCGCAGCGTGCGGAGTCGAGCTAACTGCTGAGCTTCCTCAGCTCTGGTTAACACCTGGCTGATGTAGTCGTCGTCCACGTCATTGGGATGTAACGGAAACACAGTGTCCATCATCATAGTCGCTTCACGCCCGTGCACCAGGAAAAATGGTGTAAATCCTGTGGTGTCTTGCTTGCCGGTGTTGTAGGTA
The DNA here is from genome assembly GCF_023864345.2 of Schistocerca serialis cubense. Classification (NCBI taxonomy): domain Eukaryota; kingdom Metazoa; phylum Arthropoda; class Insecta; order Orthoptera; family Acrididae; genus Schistocerca; species Schistocerca serialis. The sequence goes on from NC_064649.1 coordinate 167,350,759, forward strand.
AACGTCACAAAAGATAGCACCTCATCCCAGTTGCTCTGCTCAACATTGACAAACATTGACAGCATGTCAGTTATTAAGGCGTTCAGTAAGCCCGTTAGTTTGCGGATGGTATGCAGTCATCATGTGATGAGTACTGTAGCACTCACAGTTTCTCTCTGTCACAAGATTCGATTGAAAACTTTCCCTCGATCTGTATTTAATGACCTTTGGGCACCGTGTTTTAATACAATGTCTTCCACGATGAATTTGGCTATCTCGGATGCTTCGGCTGTTTTCACGGGTTTTGTAATGGCAGAGTGTGTCAGATAATTGGTGCAAACCATGTATTGCCACTAGCAGACATTGGAAATTGCCCGAGGAGGTCAATCCCAACACGTTGGAAAGGCGTTTCGGCTGGTGGAATTGGTATGAGTCGGCCAGGTGGTTTCTGAGGAACTGCCTTTCTCCTCTGGCACTCTTGACAGTGCAACACATAGTGACAGACACTCCTAAATAAACCTGGCCAGGAAAATCTCTTGCAGATCCTATTGTATGTCTTAATAAATCCTAAATGTTTGGCCTTGGGTGTGTCATGGAATTTCTGTAGAACATCTAAGTGCATGTGTTTAGGAATCACTGGTAGCCACCTCTTTCCAAACACATCAAAGTTTTTCTTGCAAAGTAATCCATTAACTACCTTAAATTGTCCTTTCACATCCTCTGACCAATTTAAGACAAGCATAATTTCATATCTTGGCATCCTCCTTCTGGTCAGCAGAAAGATCCTGGAGTGCAGTGAGACAGTCACTATCTTCATCAAAGTATTGATGGTCTTGCACAGGGTTTCTTGAGAGACAGTCGGCATCTTGGTGTTTCTTCCACTTTTGTACACTATGGTAATGTCATACTCTTGAAGACATAGTGCCCACCTGGCTAGTTGTCCTGTTGGATCCTTAAGACCTGTCAACCAACAAAGTGAATGATGGTCTGTAGCAACTGTGAATGGCCTTCCACAGAGATACTGTCCAAATTTGCACATGGCCCAGACCACAGCAAGACATTCTCTTTCTGTAGTTGAGTAGTTTCTCTTGGCTTTTGTAAGCGGCCTAGAATCAGCCATCCAAAATTTGCACCAGAACAGCACCAATCCCATATCCACTGGCATCTGTGTGTAGTTCTGTAGGTGCTCTCTCATCATACAGACCAAGTACAGGGTCAGTCGTCAGAGCTTTTTGCAGCACATCGGAAGAATCCTGTTGAGCTCCACCCCCAGATAAATTTAACATTGACTTTTAACAACTCTTGGAGTGGCCTAGCTTTGATACAAAAAGTCTTTGATAAAACAATGGTAATAAGAACATAATCTGAGGAATCTTCTCACATCTTCAATACTTTTAGGAATAGGAAATTCTGTTATAGATCTCACTTTTTCTGGGTCTGGCCACACACCTTTGTTTGACACACAGTGTCCAAGTATTTTGATTTCTTTTGCTCCAAAGAGACACTTTCTTGGATTAAGTTTCAGTCCACCTCGGAGATAATTAAGAACGGCCCTCAGTTTTTTTTGTGTGTTCATCAAATGTCTCTGAGAACACTATAATGTCATCTAAATAACAAAGACACATTGTCCACTTCAGGTGATGTAGAAGATAATCCATCATCCGTTCAAAAGTTGCTTGTGCATTACACAAACCAAACGGCATTACCTTAAACTTGTACAGGCCCTCAGGGTTGATGAATGCAGTTTTTCACGATCAGCCTCATCTACTTAGCTTTACCAGTATCCTGAGTACATGCCCATGGTTGAGAAAAACTTGGCCTCCTTCAGACAATCTAGTGTATCGTCAGTTCGTGGAAGAGAGTAAACATCCTTTTTAGTTATCTTATTAAGCTTCCTGTAATCAACACAAAAGCGCCAACTGCCATCCTTTCCTGACGAGAACCACTGGTGACGACCGTGGGCTCTGCTAAGGCTGAATGATCTCATTCATCATCATTTTCTCTACCTCATCACGAATTATTCGATGTTCAGTTGCCAACACACGGTAATCTCTCAGGCTTATTGGTTAATGGTCTCCAGTGATAATCCGGTGCTTCACCATCGATTTCTCTAATTTGCTCTTCACCTGTGGATTGAAGCATTCAGAGAACTCTTGAAGAATGGCAAGTAGCTTCTTAGTGAGATCTGGTGATAGTCAAGCTAGAAGATCTCGTCTCATAGTGGTAGCACTAATTTTGCCCACAGACTCAGCACGGGAAGCTTCTACGATGCTCAGCTGTTCTGCAATCGATGGCTCGGTGTTCGCTACACACGTGCGTCTCGGAAGGATCTACGGTTCTCGGCGACAGTTAACAATCCACGATTCACCGAATCCATTCTTAAACGAGACAACGGAGGCTGGGATGACCAAGTTATTCTTCAGTTCTTTTTAGCACTGACCGCAGGAATGATCACTTCATCGAGCACACGTAGTCTCCACACACTCTGATGCGCATCTTCTCGTCCACAGTATCTCATCTCGTCTAGCACAGTCTTCGAGCAACAGCAACCTAGAATTGCTTGAGAAACTTTCAAAAAGTCCCATCCGAGAATGATGTCATGACTACAGTCTTGTATGACTAAGAATTCTAAGGGCTGTGTATGGCCACTTATACCCACACGAATGGTACATCTTCCTGTAGGTTTTACATATTTCCCATTAGCCACTTTCAGCAGAGATGTTTTGCTATCGACGAATGTGGTTTTCTGCAACTGGCGACGGTACTTCTACAAAATGACGGAATCTGATGCTCCAGAGTGCGCAAGAGCACGGGCCAGTCAGCCATCCGTGAGGATATCGACGTAGTTTCCTATCATTTTTGTAGTGATCGGCGGCGGAGGATTTTTCTCTTCGGCAGCCTCACCTCCGAGGAAGGTCGTGCCCTTTAGTTTACCAGGGGGCTAGGTGATCGACTGGAGCTTCTAAACGGTGATGGAGACATTGATCGGCGTGTTAGGGAGCATCTTCTCCAGCAGCTAGCTTGTGGCGATGGTGACCTAAGTCGTCCTGCGCCCACATCTTCTCGTTTGTCGTCATCGTCCCAGAGTTGGTATCTGCTAAGATCGGTCTGCTGTCTTCTGGCGTGGGCGTCATCGAATATCCGCCGGCTTTCTCGACAGTAGCGCACCACGTGTCCCGGTCGTCCGCAGTGGAAACGTACCGGTTGGTTATCGTGGGTCTCCGGAAGTCACTGTTCCTCGGTGCCCGAACAGGTTCCTCGTGCGGCATTGTAAGAACGTAACTCCACCTGGGTCTCATCTTTTTCACCATTTTAAAGGGAAGTGAAGGACGAGAGATTGCTTTCGATGTCTGTTCCACTTTCTCCCTTATGACCTCTTGAAGCATCTCGGTTTTTTGCTCGCTGTGCAATCCGAGTACCTTCTGAAGTTCCTCTCTGACGAATAACACTTGTGAAATCAGTTCTTCCTCCATCACAGACATCGATAAGACCTTTGGAAGTCGTTCAAACTTCATTCGTGTTTTTTTTGATGCGTTGTCTTGATATACTGGCACCATTTTATGAAGTCGTCTGCTGTCGAAACCACCTTCGGGAGTAGGGCTTTGTACGAGTCCTCGGTAACACCCTTCATGAGATGTGCGACCTTATCCTAATCCTCAATTCTAGGATCCACTATTTTACACAGCTCTGAGACGACTTGAATGTAGGATGCTGTAGTTTCTCCTGGACGCTGTGCCCTGCACTTTAATTTCTCTTCGACCTTGCACTTCTGTCGTCGTGTGTCGCCGAAATACTCGTGCAGTTCTGCCTGCAATATTTCCCAATTGGTGAACTTCTCCTCATTGTTCTCGTGCCGTTGCTTGACAGTGCCCTCCAAGTAGAAAAATACGTTAATCAAACACAAATTTGGCTATACGCAATACCTTCAGCCACTTGTTTAGATCTTGGCCATTGTCACCAGAGAACCTGGAAGGATGTGTCGTGTGGTGGCACACAGTTACTGTCATCGTAACATCCTCTTCTTCTTCTTCTTCTTCTTCTGTCTCCAATAGATTGCGAGCTGTCAAACATGGCTCCAACTCGGGTTTCTCGCCACGTAAATGGCAGCTCTGTCGTGGCCTGATGGGAGACACTGTGTCATCAATAAAGTGCACTATCACAAGTTCCAATACCCAGCATCTCCACCAGAATGATGTCACATTGAAGAAGGTGTGATTAAATGAATGACGAACACTTAACTTTACTTAACGAAGGTTTATTCAGCACTTTCACATACAAAAGCGCGGAGCAAACTGCCTCCAGCCAGAACACATACGGTATGTATACAGCTACCGAACATTTCACTACAATGATTCTTGATATTTGTGGATACTTCTAGAATGTCCTCAAACCGAATATTGAAATTAAAATCATACAGTTTAGGTGAGTTTTGAACTCGTGACCCTCCACGCAGCAGTCTAGTACCATAACCGCTACACCACAGTGACGGTGCTACTCAGCTTCTTCTGCGACAATATGAAATAGTTTAACAACATTATCAAACACTATAATATTCCCTACTTTCCTAGAACAAGTTTCTGATTTTCTAAACACACAAAAATCAGATTAATATTGAAATTGCAGAAATAAGCATTTTAACAATGCTAAATAATCAATTATCTGTATTTTGTTAATTAGGCTTGAGATTTAATTCCTACCATTTACAGATGATGAAAACAAAATATATTATTCTTTTATAGAAAAATTTTCTATATATTAATTTCCTGAATCTGATTTTGATTGTTTGTGGTACAATTGTATTGTAACTACTATTTTCTTCTTCTAAAAGCTTTTTTCCTATTATCGAAAAGTAATTGAATTTAATTATAGCTGGAGATATAACAGTATTGATCTAGTAATACGAGGGTTGTTTTCTAAGTAAGGGCCGTTTTTATTTTTAAAAAAAGATAAAAATACTTTTGTAAAAAAACTTTTATTTTCTGATTCTACACACTTTTACCTATTTTTCTACTTAGTTGCCTTGTTTATTTAAGCACTTGTCATACCGTACAACAAAGTTTTTAATTCCCTCTTCAAAGAATTCGGCCACCTGCTCCGACAGCCAAGAGTTCACGGCCGCGTTCACTTCGTCGTCGTCATTGAAGCGCTGCCCGCCAATATGGTGTTTCGGGTACCGGAAAAGGTGAAAATCGCTAGGAGCGAGGTCGGGGCTGTATGGTGCGTGGTCCAAAACTTCCCAGCCAAAAGAATAAATCAAATCCCGAGTCTTTTGAGAGCTGTGAGGCCTAGCATTATCGTGCAGGAGCAAAACTCCCTTTGTCAGCAATCCACGCCGTTTGTTTTGAATTGCTCTGCGGAGCTTCTTTAGAGTTGCACAGTAGGCATCTGAGTTGATTGTCATTCCTCGTGGCATAAAGTCCACTAGCAAAACACCGCGCCGGTCCCAGAACACAGTTGCCATAATCTTGCGCTTTGACAGCGTCTGTTTGGCCTTGACCTTGACGGGTGAGGTTGTGTGTCGCCATTCCATCGATTGTCGCTTGCTGTCGGGAATGATATGGGATACCCGTGTTTCATCTCCAGTGACACTTTGACTCAACATGTCATCCCCTTCTTCCTCGTAACGAATCAGAAAGTCCAATGAAGTGGCAAATCTCTTCCCTTTGTGGTCCTCTGTGAGGAGTCTAGGTACCCACCGAGAACACAGTTTCTTAAAGTTTAGGTTTTCAGACACAATTTTGTACCAAACCGATCTTGAAACTTGTGGAAATTCCAAAGAAAGAGTGGAAATTGTGGATCTTCTGTCATCACGAATCTTTGTTTCGACTGCAGCCACCAAATCATCAGTGATCACGGAGGGCCGGCCTGAGCATTCTTCGTCACGGACGTTTTGACGGCCATTTTTAAACTCTCTAACCCATTGACGCACTTTACCTTCACTCATTGCATTCGAGCCATAAACTTCTATTAACTGACGATGAATTTCTGCAGCTGATAGGCTTCTCGCGGTCAAAAAACGTATCACTGACCGTATCTCACACACGGCGGACAATTTAATAATCGTAAACATTATATAGTAGCACAGTGATGCGTACATCTCAGCTACAGAGCTGCAACTTGCATCAGTGTGAACGGGAAGGATGCCGGCAAGTGGCGCGGTGGCTTGTTGCGGCGTCCGCGTGAACTACGGGACTATACGCGCGAACGGTCCTTACTTAAAAAACAACCCTTGTACATAATGCAGGGGTGGTAATCATCAGACTGGAATGTCCCCCCTGCGGGTCCGGGGATAAGAATAGGCCCGCGGTATTCCTGCCTGTCGTAAGAGGCGAGTAAAAGGAGTCTCAAATGTTTTGGCCTTAATGTGATGGTCCCCCTTGGGGTTTGACCTCCATTTTTCAAAATTCTACAGAAGTACGAGCCTTTTGGGGAAGGACACCTTACATGGTGTACCACTGGTCCTAAGTGCACTAAGACCTTGGCACTCAGCATTGCACCGGCGTTGTCACCATACCCATTATTCCTCAAATTGGGCCTAAACGCCTGATGGGTTGTCCATGTTACGCCCATAGTGCCTCTCCATCTGCACCAGCGATCATGATGGACTTTCCATGGCACCAGAAATCCAGCACGGTAGCCAGCCCGTTGTGGTGGGGTCGTCATATACCCTCTAGGTTGTAGCCCCCTGACAACACAGGGATCGTACTGCCGATACCTGAGCTGCACCCTCCCCACGTTGGCCAAGGAGTAGATGCCCGTCTCCTTGGGGCATCAGGACTCCCGGCAATGGTCATCCTGCCAGGTGGCCCTTGCTGCGGCTGGGTGGCGCCCGTGGGGAGAGCCCCTGGTCGGAGTGGGTGGTATCGGGGCGGACGTTTCGCACATGAAACGTCAACACGTATCAGGTCGCTCTGCGGCCGAGTCTTCCAAAAGAAAAGGTACCGTTTCTAGTTCTGGTTCTCCTGCCCTTTCCCCCTTGGCCACTCCATGGGAGGAGGGACAGGCCCGCCGGCTTGGGGCGAAGTACTTCCCCCGCTATTTGGTCTGTTCTCGAACAGATGGGGGGACGTTCGCCACCTCCAAGCCCATGTTCTTTGTTCAACACATTGAGGACGTCTTCGGGGAAATCGAGGCTCTCAGCAAGATGCGATCTGGGTCCGTTCTTATCAAGACCACCTCTGCCACACAATCGGCGGCACTCCAGGCATGCGACCGCCTAGGGGACATCCCAGTCTCCATTGTCCCACATCTGGCACTAAATAGGACGCAGGGGGTCATTTTTCATCGTGACCTCCTGCTACAATCTGATGAGGAGCTCAGGGCCAACCTGGAGCGCCGCGGCGTGCATTTCGTCCGGCGAGTCCAGCGCGGCCCCAAAGACCGTCGCATCGACACCGGGGCCTTTATCCTCGCCTTCGAGGGGGACGTTCTCCCGGAGAAGGTAAAGGTGATGTGCTACCGGTGCGACGTGCGACCTTACGTCCCGCCTCCTATGCGCTGTTTTAGGTGTTTGCGTTTTGGGCACATGTCGTCCCGGTGTGAGGCTGAGCCCCTTTGTGGCGACTGTGGACGTCCTCTTCGTGAGGAACATACTTGCACCCCACCACCTCGGTGCCCTAATTGTCCTGGCGTCCACTCGCCTAGGTCCCCAGACTGCCCCGCCTATCAGAAGGAGAAAAAGTTACAAGAAATCAAAACTTTGGATCGGCTCTCTTATTCTGAGGCCAGGAAGAAGTATGACCGCCTTCATCCCGTGTCACTGGCCACTTCGTTTGCCTCTGTTGTGTCCACTCCTTCCGCTGTATCCTCACCTTTATCCTGTCCCCCCTCCGCCTCCTCTGCCCGTCAGGGGGCTCTGCCTCCGCCTCCCAAATCCCTCCCTTCCAACTCCTCCTCCCCCGCGGCCCCCACCCCCCCTGCCCCAGGGGCCACCCTTCCTCCTCCTCCTCCCCCCACGCCACCTGAGAAGCGATCCTCTTCTCAGGCGTCCATCGGGGAAACGTTCCGGACCCCAGCTTCCGAGGTCCGGCGTTCCAAAACGGACCCCGCGCGTGAGGACCTTCTTCGGGTCCAGCCCACCATCCCTGTGCCTCCTCGGCCTTCCAAGAAGGCCTCCAAGAAGAAATCTCTATCCCCTCTCCACCCCGGCGCGTTTCATCTGACGCTTCATCCGTGAGTCGCTGCTCCCGGCCGTCCTCAGTTTCGCCGGGACGCTCTGCTGCCAGGCATTCCGCCGGCCTTTTGTCGGCAAATGATGCGGCCCCTCCTACACAATCAGGGACAGCGGCCGCAGCTGGCGACGAGTCGATGGAACCGGATCCGCCTGCCGTCAGTTGTAGCGTTGTTGCCTCGCAACCTGGCCCTCAGCGGCCATCGAGGTGACCAGCTCTTCCCCGTCTCGTTCCCCCAACTTTTTGACTAGCGATGGCGTTGTTTCATTGGAACATAAGAGGTATTCGATCTAATCGGGAGGAATTACAACTGCTCCTCCGCCTGCACTGTCCGCTCGTCCTTGGTCTCCAGGAAACCAAGTTGCGCCCGACTGACCGTATTGCCTTTTCCCACTATACCTCGGAGCGGTATGACCTCGCCCCTGTGGACGGTATCCCAGCTCATGGTGGGGTCATGTTGCTCGTTCGGGACGATGTCTATTACCATCCCATCCCATTGACCACCCCACTCCAAGCAATAGCTATCCGCATTACTCTTTCTGCTTTTACTTTTTCAGTTTGTACCGTCTACACTCCACCGTCATCTGCTGTTAGTCGGGCAGACATGATGCACCTGATCGATCAGCTTCCCCCGCCGTTCTTATTGTTTGGCGACTTCAATGCCCATCATCCCCTTTGGGGCTCTCCTGCATCCTGTCAAAGAGGCTCACTCTTGGCGGATGTCTTCAACCATCTCAATCTTGTCTGCCTCAATACCGGCGCCCCGACTTTCCTCTCGGACTCTACTCATACCTACTCCCACTTGGACCTCTCGATCTGTTCTACCACTCTTGCCCGTCGGTTCGAGTGGTATGTCCTTTCTGACACCTATTCGAGCGACCACTTCCCCTGTGTCGTTCGTCTCCTGCACCACACCCCATCCCCACGTCCTTCGCGCTGGAACATACTGAAAGCTGACTGGGGACTTTACTCCTCCCTGGCGACCTTTCCGGACCGCGATTTTTCCAGTTGCGACAGTCAGGTCGAATACCTCACGGCTGTTATTATCAATGCTGCCGAACGTTCCATACCTCGTACTACTTCTTCTTCATGTCGCGTTTCCGTCCCCTGGTGGAACGAGGCTTGTAGGGACGCTATCCGTGCTCGACGACGTGCTTTACGCACCTTTCGCCGCCATCCTACGTTGGCGAATTGTATTGAATACAAACGACTCCGAGCGCAATGCCGTAGAGTCATCAAAGACAGCAAAAAAGCTTGCTGGGCCTCTTTCACGAGCTCCTTTACCAGTTTTACTCCCTCTTCCGTTGTTTGGGGTAGCCTGCGCCGGCTGTCGGGCATTAAGGCCCACTCCTCAGTACCTGGCCTGACCTCAGGTAATGAGGTCCTTGTTGATCCTGTGGCTGTCTCCAACGCCTTTGGCCGCTTTTTCGCGGAGGTTTCAAGCTCCGCCCATTACCATCCTGCCTTCCTTCCCAGGAAAGAGGCAGACGAGGCTCGGCGACCTTCCTTCCACTCGCTGAATCTGGAGACTTACAATGCCCCCTTTACTATGCGGGAACTCGAACGTGCGCTTGCACTGTCCCGGTCCTCTGCTCCGGGGCCAGATGCCATTCACGTTCAGATGCTGGCACACCTTTCTCCGGCGGGCAAAAGCTTCCTTCTTCGTACCTACAATCGCGTCTGGACCGAAGGTCAGGTCCCCATGCGTTGGCGTGACGCCGTTGTTGTTCCTATACCCAAACCCGGGAAGGATAGACACCTTCCTTCTAGTTACCGCCCCATTTCTCTTACAAGCTGTGTCTGTAAGGTGATGGAGCGCATGGTTAATGCTCGGTTAGTTTGGATTCTTGAATCTCGACGACTACTTACTAATGTCCAATGCGGCTTTCGTCGCCGCCGCTCCGCTGTTGACCACCTTGTGACCTTGTCGACATTCATCATGAACAACTTTTTGCGAAGGCGCCAAACGGTAGCCGTGTTCTTCGACTTGGAGAAGGCTTATGATACCTGTTGGAGAGGAGGTATCCTCCGCACTATGCACAAGTGGGGCCTACGTGGTCGTCTGCCCCTTTTTATTGATTCCTTTTTAACGGATCGAAAGTTTAGGGTACGTGTGGGTTCAGTATTGTCCGACGTCTTCCTCCAGGAGAACGGGGTGCCTCAGGGCTCCGTCTTGAGCGTAGCCCTTTTTGCCATCGCGATCAATCCAATTATGGATTGCATTCCACCTAATGTCTCAGGCTCTCTCTTTGTCGATGACTTCGCGATCTACTGCAGTGCCCAGAGAACATGCCTCCTGGAGCGCTGCCTCCAGCGTTGTCTAGACAGCCTCTACTCATGGAGCGTGGCAAATGGCTTCCGGTTCTCTGAAGAGAAGACGGTTTGTATCAACTTTTGGCGATATAAAGCGTTCCTTCCGCCATCCTTACATCTCGGTCCCGTTGTTCTCCCATTCGTGGACACAACTAAGTTTCTAGGGCTCACGTTGGACCGGAAACTGTGTTGGTCTCCACATGTCTCTTATTTGGCGGCCCGTTGTACACGTTCCCTTAATGTCCTCAGAGTTCTTAGCGGTTCATCTTGGGGAGCGGATCGCACTGTCCTGCTTCGCTTGTATCGGTCCATAGTCCGATCGAAGCTGGATTATGGGAGCTTCGTCTACTCGTCCGCTCGGCCATCCCTCTTACGCCGGCTCAACTCCATCCACCATCGGGGGATACGTCTTGCGACCGGAGCCTTCTACACTAGTCCTGTCGAGAGTCTTTACGCTGAAGCTGCCGAGTTACCGTTGACCTACCGGCGCGACATACTGCTGTGTCGGTATGCCTGCCGGCTGTTGTCTATGCCCGACCACCCCTCTTACAAGTCCTTCTTCGCTGATTCTCTCGACCGTCAGTACGGGTTATATGTGTCTGCCCTGCTGCCCCCCGGAGTCCGCTTCCATCGCCTGCTTCGACAATTGGATTTTGCCCTCCCTACCACCTTCAGAGAGGGTGAGAGCCCGACACCACCTTGGCTCCAGGCTCCGGTTCGTATTTATCTCGACCTCAGCTCACTCCCGAAGGAGGGTACTCCGGCTGCAGTGTATTGCTCACGGTTTGTCGAACTTCGTGCTCGACTTGCTGGTCACACCTTTATTTACACCGATGGCTCCAAAACTGACGATGGTGTCGGCTGTGCCTTTGTCGTCGGGACCGCCACCTTTAAATACCGACTCCTTGACCAATGTTCCAGCTTTACGGCCGAGCTTTTTGCTCTCCATCAGGCCATTCAGTATGCCCGCCGCCACCGCCATTCATCGTATGTCCTCTGCACTGACTCACTCAGTGCTCTTCAGAGCCTTGGGGCTCCCTATCCGGTCCATCCCTTGATTCAACGAATACAGCAGTCCCTCCATTGTTTCGCCGATAATGGCGGTTCTGTCAGCTTTCTGTGGGTTCCCGGACATGTAGGAGTGCCTGGGAATGAGGCTGCGGATGCTGCAGCCAAGGCTGCAGTCCTCCAGCCTCGGCCAGCCTCCCATTGTGTCCCGTCATCTGACGTTTGTGGGGATGTATGTAAGAGGCTTGTGTCCTTGTGGTGGGATGCTTGGTCATCCCTCCAAGGAAACAAGCTCCAGGCAGTAAAACCGCTCCCAACTGCTTGGACAACTTCCTCCCGACCATCTCGGCGCGAGGAGGTCCTTCTGACCAGGTTGCGGATTGGGCATTGCCGGTTTAGCCACCGCTACCTGCTCTCTGGTGACCCAGCCCCGCAGTGCCCTTGTGGTCAGGCATTAACGGTGCGCCATGTTTTATTGTCGTGTCCCCGTTTTAGTCAATTTCGTGTTGTCCTGTCCCTGCCATCTACCTTACCGGATGTTTTAGCTGATGACGCTCGAGCAGCTGCTCGTCTTCTGCGTTTTATAACTTTAACTGGCTTGACCAAAGACATTTAACCTTTTACTTATATCATCTGCATCTTTGTCCGGTCCTTTTGATGTCCCCCCATCCCCTTGAGTTTTAGCAGGTTCCTTGTGCTCTAACACCAGTGACTGGGCGCTAATGACCTCAGCAGTTGAGCGCCCTTAAACCCTACCAAACAAACAACATCAGACTGGAATGTTACACCCTGAGCTGGAATTCTGGCCAGCTTTTCCGAACTGTACCCGTTTCCTAAACCTCAACATTCCTTTCTCTTCAACTCTGACTCTGAAAGCTTACAAATCTAAATACCTTTATATATATTTTCTCCTGTCACCCATTGATGAGTAGATTATATATCTAATTACATTACTTTTTCGAAAATTGATTATTTTTGCTGGTACCATTACATACCGTGATACATGCAATGTGACTTGACAGTCACAGCCTCTGAATTATTTATGTATTCTAAACAATTAAAGTGTGAGAACTGTTAAAATTAAAATTATGATATACCTAATTTTAATGATTGGTGGTCGTCAAATGCCAAACACATAGTTAATGTTTCGATTTATTACGAAATAATACGAGTAAGTATCGAAAAGCAATGCAGGTATTTTGTTTTCACGTGCAGCTGTAGCAAGAGAAGTCTGGCCTACGAAACACACGATACACGCATTACTGTCATCAGCTCGTGAAGAGCGTCGAAGTGTGATTTGATATTTGTGGGCCAAAGGGCATAAACAGAGTGACATTCACAGGGATGTACATGGCACGTATAGGGATGGCTGTACGGACCCCAGCAATGTCTCAGAGTGTCGTACATTCTTCCGAGAGGCCTGTGTGAGCCGTAGTGATTCACCACGCTCTGGGCGGCTGGTAGCAGCTGCAACCTCGCAGCATGTCGGAACCTCTCAGGTAGCAGTTTTGAATGACTGTTGTCTGCAACTGTCATTCTTATTGCAGCAGTTCGGAATTTTCTGTTGTGTGGTGTACAAGATTGTCCGTGACATGTTGAAATTTTGTCTTGCTGGGTGCCTAACAGCCTGACAGATAACCGCAAGGACCAGTGGATGATGACAAGCTCACATCACTTAATGCGTTACACTGCAGAAGGGTATGACTTTCTGATAAGAAATCGTCACTGGTAATGAGTCGTGGGGTTACCACTACGCGCTTGAAACTGAGTGGGCCTCTACAGAGTGACTCGGTCTGCTAGGAAAGTGCTTGTGATAGTGTTCTGGGATATGCACAGTGTATTATTGGCGGACTCTACTGAACACAGGGCCACTGTGCATGCTGTAACCTACATTCAAGTTTCGGTTAAGTCGAGGTACGTATTTTGCGGCGAACACGACAACATTAATGCCGAGACATCAGACTTCTTCGTGTCGATGCTGAAACTCCTGTTTGTGAAAAAATTGCCAGATTTGGGTGGGAGGTGTTCACGCATCCACCGTACGCACTGGACCTCGCACTATCGGGCATTCACCCGTTCGGTGACACGAGAGAAATTCCTGCAACAGGTGCGAAAGTGAAATCGGCATTCCGCAGATGGCTGTTCTCCATCCGAATGGACTTGCAGGAAGAAGGTGTATTGAAACTCGTTCCACAATGGGAGAAGCGTGTTGAGAACATTGGTGACTGTGTAGGAAAGTAGGTAAAAGATGTAAGTTCATTTGTGCTTTTTTTTACATATACAATTTTTTGGTAATAAAATTATTACGCATTCCTTTCCGACCTTCCCTTGTACAGCACTGGGTACTTTCGTGTGATACTTATTTTTCATCAGAAATTACGTGTGGATATAAAATTTGACGGTATTTGCACACCAAACTGATTAGACCTTTGTACATTTGACAAAACGTAAGAGATCGTACCTGCGCAGTGTGCACGCCGCTGGGCTTCGAGCGGCTGTTTGCTGTGGTGGGGAACCTACTGGTGAAACCGCAGTTCCTGCGCGACCTGGAGGTGGAGTTCTACGTCGCACTACTGGAGGAGCACACGCTGGAGCAACGACTGGCTCGGACGCGCGCCTCGGGCGGCCGCGGGTACTTGTGCCCCGCACCCATGTCACCGGCAGGTGCGCTCGCCGAGGAGCCGCCCTACGTCGGGCTGCAGAACGGCGAGCTGCAGGCGGGCATAGAGACGCGGCTGGCCGACGTCCGGCGCCACCGCAAGTACCTGGGTGAGTGACCGACTGTTACGCCGTGCGGGAGTGCCCGTCTCGTAACCACCGTGTCGATGTCGGTGTGACGGCATCTGTAATGTGGTCGGTGTGGCGAGCCTCGTTTGCTGTTAATATTATATTTGTGGTTTTTAGGTTCTGGCTACTTGTTTGCAACTGAATAAAGGTGGTATATGGTTTGACGGACATATTTCACCTCCATTTTTAACTCGTCATCACTGGCCTGAAATACGTAGTTTTCATAGTTTTCATAGTTTTCATTTGTAAGCAGCGCTTTCGTCGTGCATATTCTTCAGTTGTAAATGTGAGCATCAAACAGTTCAGACACACGCATCTTTTACTAAATATGCACTGTAAGACAAAAAAAAAAAAAAAATGATGCACCACAAAGGACTTATCTAAATGGGATGGAAATTGATAGATGTCGTGCACTTGTATAAACAAACGAGTGATCCCAGTTTCAGAAAAAATTGACGATTTGTTCGAGAGAAAGAACTTCACAAATCGAGCAAATCTGTAACGCATTGGTGGTTCTCGGTCCTTACGCAGTCAGCTGTTCGGCTTAGCATTGATTGACAGACGACCAGGTTGGCATCCCAATTCTCTCCAGGGCATCTTCAAACAGGTATTGGTCTGGGGCTCCACTTCTTTTCACAGTAGGACCCCTTCGGTTGTCATTTGCGGCACTCTTTACAGTGTAGTGGTACATTTGTAGTGATCTACATGTGCTGTTGCTGAACTGCTGGTGAAGCTGCTATTCTGCCTGTAGCACATTCAGCACAGAACACAGACTGCCCTCATACTCTTCCACCAAATAACCTGTTTACATTGTGAGGCGTTGCCAACTAAGAGGTATGTTCTGTGAAGTGTTGATAGAGAGAGAGAGAGAGAGAGAGAGAGAGAGAGAGAGAGAGAGAGAGAGAGAGAGAGAGAGAGAGAAGGGCGGGGGGTTAACTCTTTGGCACAAAGTTTTTGTTTATATTAGACTGGTCATTTAGGAGTTTCTCTCACTCTCTGCTGTGGAATGTGGTACTTAGCTTGTATCTGGATGAGATATCTATTCTGGTTATTTTATCATGTTTAAAAAGCCACATCCGTTACCAGGTAACTGATACATTTCCATATGCATACAAAAAACAATTCACTACTAAGTATCCCCAAGATAGCGGTCTCTCTCTCTCTTCTCTCTCTTCTCTCTCTCTCTCTCTCTCTATCTATCTGTCTCTGCGCGTGAAACAAATTTCATTCCACAGTTTCTAGAGCTCCAGAACACCAGTAAACCCTGATTCATTAAACAATCAGACCTTGGTGTGCGAAAGAGCTTCACATATGTGATTACTTTACAAATGAGTTAATGTGTTAAATACTTAATGTTACTCATTTTTAAACTTTATCTGTTATAATTGGTTAAATACTCTGGACGTTGAGAAATACTAACAACTGTGTCATTACAAACAATTAGTTATGTAAACTCTTTGATAAATCCATCAGTAGTATCTAATATTTAGAAGCAGGTGTTTAATGCATACAAATGTTTATGCCACATAGTAAAGAAGTAATTAATTAAAAGATCATGTGCCTTGTTTAAGTTTTGCTGCTTGTCATTTATAGCAAATGCTAGCTTTTCACATACCTAAATGTTTGAGTTAGCAGCATGTGTAATTTGAAAGTGCTGCTTAAAAATGAAAATGTATACGTATTGCAGGACACTGACGATGCCTTAAAAATTTAGGCAAAAAAATCTGGCAAAACAAATGTTTTTTTTATTCAGTTGCATAAAGATGTTCTTAATCTAAAAATGATTAATATAATCAGTATGAGATTTTGGCTCCCCCATAATCGCAAATACGCTCTTTATTTATTGTGCTTTTGAAGCAGATGGCCCCTGTACGTCATCTTGAGGAGTTTATTGCATCACTTAAATACCTGCTGTTTCAGTTGAAGAAGATTGCTGGCTGGAGGCAAGCACAAAAGTGTGTGTCCTCCCATCGCATTGTAGATGTCCTCTCTAGGAAACAAATCAGGGGACCAGCCACGTCAGCTGAGCACCCTTACATTCTTTGCGGCATCTGTGGTGTGAACTGCAGTATGAGATTTGCATTATACTGCTGAAATACGCCATTTGACACACCAGTTGTGAATGTTATGACAGTAGTGTGTACCATTCTCACCTATGGATGAGCATTCGGCCTCTTATCAATCAGTTCTATTGTCACATGCGATGGCTCCCCACACCACAATATTCCTGAGTTCGAGAGGTTCAGGCTTTGAGAATGCTGCTTCTTGCAACATTTTCACCACATTCTTTACGGATGCAGAATGTCTATCTCAATGTCACAAATAGAAACAAGATTAATTACTGAACATCACTGAATATCCCAGTTGTCTTTGGTTCTACTCCACACGAGCCCTCGTTGTCTGCGGTACAGTGTCAGTGACACGTAGCAAGTCGAGATATCAGTCCAGCTTTAAGTTGTCAGTGAATTACTGGTTGGACCCTCTCTCTCTCTCTCTCTCTCTCTCTCTCTCTCTCTCTCTCTCTCTCTCTCTCTCTCTCTCTCTCTCTCTCTTCCCCCCCCTCCCCCCTCCCCCCACACAGCTCGTTGTCATTTAAGATGTAAGTGACATGAGCAGTACACTACCCAAGTCATGTTTATTTTGATGGGCATAATTAATTTAGCCAATTACTAGATACAAGTTGTAAATGAAGGAAAATTCTCTGAAAACCAGTCAAAATGTATTTATATATTCAAAACTAAAAGATAATTTAAAGACTGGAGACCTAAACTACGAATAAGAAATATATGAATATATTTGGTTGTACGCTAGTATTTGTATCGTGTTCTACAGTGCAGTGAGGACCGGTCAAATGATAACTGAACAATGCTCACAATAGGACCACGGAATGGTTCCATTCAAAAGTAATCTCTAAAAGAGTTGATATATTTATCCCACTGGCTGACAAGATGATCAGTTCCACCATTATAGAACATGGTTGGCCAGTGACGGATTCACTCTTGCATCCCTCTTACACTTCCTTGTGTGACTGATGGTGACATCCACACACGTATTTCTTCAGGTTGACAAAGACGTAGAAATTACACATTGAAAGATCCAGGTTGTGCAGAGGATGTTGCAGTGTTTCCCAACGAATCGCCAAAACGTAGCTTCATCAGATTGGCAGTGTGGGGGCGGGCACTATCGTGCATCGGGGTGATTACGTCCAGTGGCATTCCCGGGTGTTTTGACTTTGTCACTTTCCTGTTTACGCAGAGTGTCTCTGTACCTCGGTACGCCAATTGTGGTTCCTCGCACCGGGAACTCGGCGAGCCCCTCGGACGTGGTCTTAGCAAATACATTGTACACGTGGTGACAGCGCTAATTACTTAGCTTTCTAAATGAAAAATCGTCTGCTCGAGTTCAGGATCTGTTCCTCTTTCCTCGACAGAGGAGCCGTGCGAGACGTCGCTGCTTCAGCGAACGCCCCTGCACTCGAATGAGGCAACCGTAGTGACTTACCAGAACTTCTTTCTTTGCTGGGGGACGTGTGGGATGTTTTCAATGCCGGCTATGCCGTCTGCTCTCGGGCTGTCGGAATGCTGTCGGACGGATCCGTCCTGTCACTCGATAACACCCGCCCCCACAGTACCTGAGAGATGAAGGCTGCACTTCAGGAATTTGGTTGGGAAACACTTTGATATTCTCCACAGAGGTCAAACCCTTCACGGTTCGATTGTGACGTGTTTGGCAAACCGAAGGAAGATATTGTGGATGTCGGTTTCAGTCAGGTGAAGAAGTGAGAGATTGGGTGCAGTTGTAGATCCGTCAGTGACTGATTGCATTCTACGAAGCAGCAACTGATTGTCTCGTCTCCCAGTGGGATAAATGTCTCGACGTTTCTGGTGCTTGCTTTTGAAAGGAACTATTCCACGGTCGTTCTGTGGCAGGTGTTCGGCATTTATTTGACTGCCCCTCGGACGTGGTCTTAGCAGTTAAATTGTACATGTAGGGGAGTGCTGCTTACTTACCTTTCTAAACGAATAATCTTTCCCCGACAGAGGAGCTGTGCAAGACGTCACTGGTGCAGCGCAACATCCTGTACCCGGCCTCGATGCTGCTTCTGGTCGCACTGACGGCGTTGGCTGTCTTCATGGTGGCCCAGAACACGCTGGGACTGCTCATAGGCATCAAGGCGCTGCCACTGAGCCAGGAGGTGAGCGGTGGGAAAACTGTGCTGGCGATAGAGTACAGAGTCGTTAAAGTGGACACGGTCAAACCGCGACATTCGCCGTCCTACCGGAGGCGGTGTACGCTGTGCGTGACAGTCTGGTGACTATTGTTCCGGCGTACTGTCATTACATTTTGTCTTGTCTGCAGCAATATTTAGCTTACTATTGCAGTGGTACTTAAGATTAAAAACATTTGATAATTGTTACCATATTTTAAAGTGAGAGAAGAGTGACAGCTGGCGGGGACCCCAGGTGACGGCCACCTACCGGCTGTGGACTTTCTTGACCTGGCATCTGAGTCAACTGTCTCTCTTCTCCAACCTATCCTCCTTCTTTCCGTGACAAAGGAAATAATCAGATCATTCAACTGAGTGGACGCTGTAGTCAAAATAGAAAACTCCTGATGAAAGAGAGAAAGAGAAGCTGGGCATTACTTATCTTCCTTGTGCTGCCCAATATCCAAGAAGATTGGTAGATCCTGACAGAAACGTGACGTCCCGTATATTTTGCACCTATCGACAGTGGTAAAAAAAATCTACGTCATTGTTTAAGATGATCTAGATCATAGAGTGTAGCGTGTGTGCCACACTTTGTGTGGATGTTGAAAATTTCTGTACGGTGCAGACTGTTAGAACAGCCGAGAGGTGCGAGGAACGTCAGTCGCACTCCCCACTGAAATGACAGAGCGAGTCACCTGTTGCTGAGCACCGTCTCAAATATAGTTGTCAAATGAAATAATGTGAGACCAGTAGTGTGGTACAAATGCCAAGTTTCTGGTAGTGTAATTAAGAATTCTGTCAGAATGAAGGTGCCTGAAAAGCTAATAAAATGGGGTGGACAATGTTTCAATTCAGATATGTCTCGGTGTCCGGCTGTCTATTTATTTAGCTCTTTCCGGCCATTGCATCCATCGAACTGGAAAATGCCGAGAGAATATGTTTTTACGGAATTTTACTGTGGACCACAAAGAACGAGAGAGCACGAAAGGGGCTTAGTGGGTGCGATATTTGAACTCACAATTGACTGTAAACAGTGGCACGAGACTGGCAGCAGTTGACGGTGTAGTCGGGGTCTGGACAGCGAGTACACGTAACGACATCATTTGCAGCACCTGAAGAAGACAACTGGGTCGAATGTTCAAGTATTGTGCATAAAATGGAACCAACAACTTGACTGTATATCTGAAAGCACACCATTAATTAGTTACACTGAGAAAAGCTGAGAGACCACAACACTTCTGAAAGATGGGTGTTATTTTTTTCTACTTCTGCACAGTTGTGAGCATTATTTGGAATTTCACCTCTTGTTGGCAGATACTGACTGGTCATCGTGTCCTATAATTTCACAGTCTTCTGGAGCGTATTTTCCTCTTCGTGCACTTGTAATGCTGTATCCACTTTCATTTGGTCTCCCACCTCCCTCTTCAGGTATTCACACTGTTTATCTCCCAGTGTCCCTTCGAAATCTCGGTCGGTCGGTCAGTTGGTTGGTTGGTTGGTCGGTTGGTTGGGATTAAAGGGACCAGACTGCTACGGTCATCGGTCCCTCGAAATCTCGACAACAGTTTTATGTTTATATCTTTGCCTTCTGCATCCAGTATTTTGCACGAATAAATCTGTATTATCAATCTGTTAGGTCTCAGAATAGGGCCTGAATTTTTAATCTTCCCCTTTCTTAGTTCTTGAGGAGTTACCTTTCTTCATGTTCCAGAATGATCTTTTCAGCTTTAATCACATATAATGGAAGGAGAAAAGGGGGGGGGGGGGGGGGAGGGGAGAGAGTTACAAAGGAATTTACAGAATATGACAGAGGCCAGTAGATGTGATGTGTATTTACAGACAAACAAATGACTGCAATTTCAGACAATATTGGACGAGAGAGAAGGAGCTTCACAAATTGAGCAAGTCCGTAACACATTGGTCCACCTCTGGCACTTACGCAAGCAGTTATTTGGCTCAGCACGGATCGACGGAGTCGTCGGATGTCCTCCGAGGGATATATCGTCGAAAATTCTGACCGTTCGGCACATTACGTCACCGAAATTCTGAGACCGTCGGAGGACCCTACCCGTAATGCTACGTCATTCTCAGTCGAGAAGATATTTGGCAATTGTACCGGCAAGGGTGCGGCTTACCGAGCGTGAGGATAGCAGTAGAAACTCTCGCCGTGCTGTGGCTGGGCATTATTTTGGTGAAATGTAAGTCTGGGACGGCTCGCCACGAAGGGAGACAAAACGGGGCACAGAATATCGTCAACATACCACTGTCGCAATTAATAAAATATTCTGGGCCGTGCCGCGCTGTAAATGTGCCGCGTATGACGACCAAAGGTTCCTGCCGTGAAAAGAAGTGGCACCCCGGGCCGCCACTCCCGGTTGTCGGGCTGTACGTCGGGAGCCAGTCGGGTCGGTATGCCACCGCTGCCTGGGGTGTCTCCAGGTGTGTCTCTGGCCTGGAATCTCACTGACTGGAGTAAAATTGTCCTCAGTGATAGTGTCTCGCTTCGAATTGAGCTCCTGTAACCGGTGAGGCCGTGTCTAGAGATTCCCCGTGTAGTGGTGCAATATCGACGTGTGCGTTTCCCGTCGTTCGGCCCGACAGCCGGGGGTGACGGTCTGCTCAATTTGCAAAGGTCTTTCTCTTGAAACAAATGTCAATTTTTTCTAAAATTATAACCATTTGTTCTGTCTGTAAATGGACATCACATCTGCCAATTTGTCCAAACCTGATAGTTCCTTTGTGATTTTTTTTTAAAAAAATTGTGTGTGTGTGTGTGTGTGTGTGTGTGTGTGTGTGTGTGTGTGTGTGTGTGTGTGTGTACACGCGCGCACCTTAGAATGTATTTCAGAAAGGAGAATAGGTACAAAGGAGTGGTTTGCAGCATAAGGTTCACACACACCCAAAGCTTTTGTTTTTACGGGTGACTTACTGACAAATATGCCCCTTTCCCTCCTCCCCCCCGGTCCCTCCTTCCGAACAGAGGGCACAATTTGTGGAATGGTTAGTAGAGACAAAGTCTGACACCCAGATACAGTGGAACTTCTGGACACACAACAGAAGCACATCACCGTTATGTCCAACCACAACCACGTGACAGTGGTACATGAAGAAGACTAATTCTGGTTATCAGAGGATGAGTGATGCTGATGTGGAACTGGTGCAACAGGCATTTATCCAGGGGCCGAACAAATTGAGCATCTCAATAGTTGCAGCTGTGACTGATCTCTGTGCTCGAGGTACTGCACAAGAGACTGAGGCTTCGATCCTACGAGGTGCAGCAGTCCATAGTGCAAAGCATTTGCAATTGAGATTCTGAGTCGCATCGATGACGGTGTAGACTGAGGAAGGTGACGTTCACAGATGAAGCTTGCTTTTGTGTGCTGGGGAAGGTGAACTGACAAAATTATGGGGTTATCAGAATGCCCATTTTAGTATTGAAATTGTGCACAATTCAAAGGCAAATGTACGGTGTGGTGTGCTTCAGGACTGAATTGGAGGGCTGTTTTCCTCTGGAGAGGTGTCAATAACTTTGACTGTATAAAAAAACTGGCTCTGAGCACTATGGGACTTAACTTCTGAGGTCGTCAGTCCCCTAGAACTTAGAACTACTTAAACCTAACTAACCTATGGACACCACACACATCCGTGCCCGAGGCAGGATCCGAACCTGCGACCGTAGCGGTCGCGCGGTTCCGGAGTGTAGCGCCTAGAACCGCTCGGCTACCCCGGCTGGCTGGACTGTTTACCTGGACGTGTTGGAACAGTTCGCATTTCCACAGGTTGCAAATAGCCAGACAGTGCCTCTCTTCACTGGACGCCGATCACTGGGAAGGCTTTCAACGACACGTTTCCAGGTCACTGGATTGATTGGCAAGGGAGGACCTTGAGGTTTCCAGAAATAAGCCTGTTAGACTGTTTTCTTTGAAGCTTTATGAAGGAAGTTGTCTGCCATGCTACAGTGCAGGACCTGTAGGAACTGTGCATTCCATTCAGAGGAGCAATTGCACACGTCAGTGAAGACATACTAGACAGAACACAGGAGGGGAATATCACGTAGTCATCCTGCGTGCTACGTATGCCGCAAATCGCGACTTTTATACCTATTCCCATTTCTGAAATATAAATGAGCAAAGTTTCAAAAATTATTTTGGGTCTCCCTGTATTTCCTTTAGCACCAACTGAATTTTTAATTTTTATGCTCTATCCAACTCATTTGAATGAGAGTCCTATATATCCACATTTGTGTCATCTAGGTACTGTTTATATTACTCAATTTTTCATTACATATGATACCAGATTTTGGAGGTGGAAAGGTCAAAAAGTTGACATAGCTTTCCTAGTTTCATTCACTAATGTCTGATATTGGTTGTGCAGAAGATAATGTTTGGTGCCCACTCTAGAACATCCTGTAGAGGGCTCTTCCAACAGTTGGGCCTATTGACAGCAGCCTCACAATAGATTTACTCCCTTATGAAATCATTGTCAACAATCAGTCACAGTTTGGAAACATTCAAATTATTCATAATTATAATACTAGGAGGACAAATGATTTCATCTATCTGCCATTCAGCTTAAGAGACACAGAAATGGGTAATATATTTGACCGCCTGCTGAAAACTGAACCATATCTGCCTGATAATTCCTTCTCCTACATGGAAGAATTTCTCTCTCTCTCTGTGTGTGTGTGTGTGTGTGTGTGTGTGTGTGTGTGTGTGTGTGTGTGTGGTAAAAATCAATGAAAATAATCAATTTTTGCCAGAATAATTTGATTGGATAGATAAATAAAAAATGTACTTACCAAGCAGCAGCAGAACACACACCTAACATAAAGGCAGGAGGGCTGAAGGGGAAAAGAAGAGAGGTGAAGGAAAAGGACTGGAGAGGTCCAGGAAAAGGGGTAGATTTCGGGAATGTTGCTCAGAACAGCAGGTCAGGAGAGACTTCTTGAACAAGATGAGAAGGAAAGACTGATTGTTGGGGACTGCATCAGACGATATTTGAAAACCTGAGAGCCTAAAGATAGAAGACAGGGTAATATGCAAGACAGAGATTACTGCTTAAACATCGTGCACGAGTTAATAAGCAAAAGGCTAAGTGCATTGCACGTAACAGAGATGGGTGGGGTGGAGGGGAGGGGGGTGAAAAAAACATGGGTAAGACAGTGAAAGATGTAGAAAACTAAAATGGATAGAAGAAGATAGCAGTTTCTGTGAATAAATGCTGAGATGGAAGAAATTAATGCAAATTAAGGCCAGGTGGGTGGGGGGAACCGAGGACACGTTGCAGTGCTAGTTCCCACCTGCGGAGTTCTGAGAAACTGTCGTCTGGGGGAAGGATCCAGACGGCACGGGTGGTGAGACAGGCAACGAGGTCACAATTGTCGTGGTGTAGAGCACTGCAACAGCATATTACGTGTTGCCAGTATTCGCCCCCTTCCTGTGCCCATTCATCCTAATTGATAATTTGTTGGGATTCACGCCGATGTAAAATGCCGAACAGTGTTTACTTGACAGCTGATAGGTCGTGTCATTTCGGACCCTTCAGTAGTATACATTTTGAGTGTTACAGGGCTGGTACAGGTAATGGTAGCATGGTGCATAGGGCAAGTCTTGCAGTGGGAACGGTCACAGGGGAAGGGCCACAGTGTAGGAGGGACATAGGGTCTGACACGGATATTGCGGAGATTGGGATGGTGACAAAAAGCTGTTGTGAATGTGGTGGGCAAAATCTCAGATAGAATGCATCTCGTTTGAGGGCACAATTTTAAGAAATCCTGGCTTTGTCAAAGTATCAATACGTTTCAGAGAAGGATAATACTGTGTGACCTGTGGTGTGCTCCAAAGTTGTTTTTTGGAGAGGTCACCAGTATCAGAATTGGATGTGATGGCTGGGAAATCTGCTTTTGAACTAGGCTGCTCAGATAATTGTGTCCGGTGTATTGTCATAAGGAGTGCCCTGAAATGAGATCTGTTGCAGTCAAAGATTTTGCCTGACATACCTACAATAGTGATTTCGGACAACTTCAGAGGTGATATCATGAAGGCACCAGATGACCGTCTCGTCAGTCACGACTGAGGGGTGCTAGTGCCTTTGTTCATTGTGAACATTCATTTTGCCAGCTTCAAACTTGGCACATCTTTTGTGCACATTAGTGCAAATCGTCAAACCGTCCCAATAAACATTGTGATACTGTTAAAAATCTGGAAACCTTCATTTTCCTTTTACAAGAAGAAACACCCCACAAATGATATGATTCACAATAGACACACCCATTGAAAACAACAGCAAAACAAGATTCTGAGCCAAGTGAGACAGACAAATGTGTTCAGTTGTCAACACTGCTTTAAATTCCATCCTGCCAACTGTATCGAGAGGAAAAAAAATCCTTCTGAGTGTTCGAGGCCCAGTACTTCTATTTTCTCATACTTTGGTAGACATCACACTGAGAAGGAAATTTTGAGGAGACCCTCCTTTTCTTTTGGCCATATTAATTTGATTGATTGCTGAGTGTCAGGCCATTGAAGGTAAATTCTCAGTGACCAGATTTATGGAGTTGAGACCAGAATGGTTGTTGTTGTTGTTGTTGTTGTTGTTGTCGTTATCATCGTCTTCATTCCAAAGACTGATTCAGTGCACCTCTACTGCTACTCTATTCTGTGCAAGCCTCTTCATCTCCGACGAACTACTGCAGCCTACATCTGTTTGAACCTACTTACTGTACTCGTCTCTCTGTTTGAACATACAATTTTTATCCCCCCATACTTCCCTGTGATACTAAATTGATGTCTCAGAATGTGTCCTATCAACTGGTCCCTTCTTTTAGTCAAGTTGTTCCACACATTTCTTGTCTCCCCAGTTCTATTCAGTACCACCTCATTATTGTACATGATCAGTCTGTCTTCAGCATTCTTCTGTAGCACTATATTTCAAAAGCTTGTGTTCCTGTCTTGTCTTAACTGTTTATTATCCATGTTTCACTTTCGTACACTCGAGGCAAATACTTTCAGAAAAGACTTCCTAACACTTAAGTCTATATTCAGTGTGTTGTGTCTAGGAATCTTGCATACTCTGTTCACTAGATAAACAGTCAAACAACTCGTATTAATGAGTTTTGTTACAAAAGGCAATTAAAATTACTTAACTTAGATATGTGTCACAAGCAAAGGGCGACGTGCAAAATAATCGGTCTGCTTCAGAATAGACAAATGTAAGTCTGTGCTACATAGAGATAGCTAACAAAGTGGCTAACGTCGAAGCTGCTATCGTAGTGGGCTCCACGAGTCGAGCACAGCACCTGTGTCCTCTTCACGTAGGGGCTGCCGTTGTCACATTGTCGACCCGGAGTGAGGTCGGCCAGCGTGCGATCGGCTGACCTCTCGTCGTAGCTTTCTCTTCCCCGTCATTCCCGACTGGTGTGCCGGGCTGACTTTACACCATAACAGGACATTAACAAATTTATCTTCTTCAGAAATGCTTTTCTTGCTGTTGTCACTTTACATTTTATATCCTCTCCACTTTGGCCACCATCGGTTACTTCGCTACCCAAATAGAATAACTTGCCTACTACTTTAACGGTCTTATTTCCAAATCTACCTCCCTGATTGGCACCTGATTTAATTTGTCTACATCCCATTATCCTTGTTTTGCTTTTGTTGATGTCCATCTTACATCCTCCTTTCAAGACACTGTCCACTCCGTTAAACTGCTCTTCCACAACTGTTGCTGCCTCTGACAGAATAACAAGTCTCAAAGTTTTCATTTCCCCTCCTCAGACTTTTATATCTTCTCCAGATATTTTTTTCCTTTACTGCTTGCTCAGCATACAAATTGAATAACATAAGGGATAGGCTGCAAACCTGTGTCACTCCCTTCTCAATCACTGCTTCTGTTTCATGATCCTCAGCTCTTATCACTGCTGTCTGGTTTCTGTACAAATTGTAAATAGCCTTTCGCTACCTATATTTTACCCGTTACCTTCAGAATTTCAAAGAGAGCATTCCACTCATCTCTAAATCGAGAACTGCTATAAAAGGTTTATCTTTCCTTAGTAGCTTATCTTGTAAGGGTTCGTACATTTCTGTGGAATCCAAACTGATCTATCCCGAGGTCAGTGTCTACCAGTTTTTCCATTCTTCTGTAAATAATTTGTCAGTATTTTGCAGTCGTGACTTATTCCCTGATAGTTCAATAATAATCACACACGTCAGCACCTGCTTTCTTTGGAATTGGAATTAATACATTCTTCCTGGAGTCTGAGGGCATTTCATTTGTCTTGTACATCTTGCTGACAAGGCGGAATAATTTTGTCACGATTGGCTCTCCCGAGGCTATCAGTATTTCTGATGGAATGTCATCTACTCCAGGGGCCTTGTTTTGACTCGAGTGTTTTGTTGGCTTCAAGTTCATCTCTAGTGTACAGACCCTCTATATACTCCTTCCACCTTCCAACTTTCAGCTTTTCCTTCTGTGCTTAGAAATGGTTTTCAGCCAGTGTCTATCACTCTTCTAGTTATGTATGTTTCTATATCCTTACATTTGTCCTCTAGCCATTCTGTCAATCTCATTTTTAGACATTTGTATTTCCTTTTGCCTACTTCATTTGCTGCATTTTTATAAATTCTCCTCTCATCAGTGAAATTCGATATCTCCTGCTATATCTGAGGATTTCTATTAGGCATTGTCTTTTTACCTATTTCATCTCTCAGAGCTCTCCGTGCGTACTCTACTCCATTTCTTTCCCCCATTTCAGTCAGTTGTTACATACACAAAGCTAAAGTGGCTAAAAAGGAACCACGTACATTAAAGTCAAACGAACACACTGTTACGCTCTTGTCGTCTTTCTGGACTTGTTAAAACTAATTTAGATCTGCTTAGTGCACTGAAATACTGTGCCATTTCAACAACTGTATAGTCATCTTGTGGTGAAATGTACTTTTTTTTCATGAGACAACCGGTATGGCACTCGTGATTATGTCACACCAATTTACTCGGCGTATATCCGAGAGCTTTAGACTATTAACCCTTGAGCGGGCATGCTCATCTATAAAGTGCACCAAACACAAATGAAATTGTTTTGCACTATTCCATTGTTGTTTCACAATTTTGAGCCGATACCTGTTCATTCATCATTGCTTCAGCTAACACAGTGATAAATACTGTTGTCATACATCAAAGTGAAAAGTAGTAATACAAAATAAAATAAACATTAAGCAGGGTGAAAAATTATGTTCCGTGCAAGAAAATTACTCAGTTTATGAGCTAACTGCTCAGTCCCACAATGAGGCAGCTGTTTACAATATAATTAGTAATCGAATAAGCAGTTGGCTGGGACTGATGCGGCTGTACTGTTTAAAGTTTTCAGTGGGTCATTACTCTGGGGTAACACGTGTCTGTAGCAACAGAGTGATATAATTAAAGTTCATTGTATTTTCGTTTCATTAAACTGAGATTAAAGTGTGAATTTGCTCGTACACATTTACCTCGGTAACGTACTTTACATTTATACAAAATACACCACTCGAGGGTTAATTGAAATTTGTGGCCGCATTACGGTGAGCGGGCCTCGTGCGGTGGGCTGACAGTAGACGGTGTGCCGTGCAGGACTTCATACTGGGGCTGCGGCCGCTGTCGAAGCTGGGCCCCGTGGGCGCGCTGCTGGAGATCGCGCTCATCTGCTACCTGGTGGCCACCTCCTCGGTGGGCGTCTACACGCTGCCCGGCCTGCGCCGCGTGAAGCCGCGTCGCGCCCGCACGCCCTTCACGCACGTCGTCGCCAACTGCGCCCTGCTGCTCGTGCTCAGCTCTGCACTGCCGCTGCTCGCTCGTATACTCGGTGCGTCGCAGGTGCCGTGCAGTTGCGCACTGTCGCCTTATCTGTGTTAATGGAGGACTGACCTGGTTTGTGGTTCCGGGTGTGTAAGTCACAGTTGCAGGTTGCCTCCCTAATTACTCCAATGGGCAAATAAAATTGATTTACAGTATTTTGTATCATTAAAGCGTGAATTTAAAAATTTTGTTATATTCTTAGCTTTAAGAAGTGTAATCTTATATAAAAGGCTTAACACCGTAAGTCAAGTATTACAGTTAGAAACTGTAGTGTAGCAGACGGCACACGATTACGTGGGATTCATTTGTCATTTGAGGACCACTTCCGTCGGACATCCCAAATGCTGTTCATCTTTTGTGGATATATGGCTATATTTAACTAAAGTAATATACCCAATTGTAAACAGTTGCAGACAGAGGAGTAGATGTGCTGTGAACTTCACTCAGCTCTGATCTGTTTCCGAGGTAAGCCTTTTAAATAGAAGCGTCGAATCACTGCTCGAAACTCACCATTTTCCGTGTTATGAAATAACATGACCTCATTGCTTTAGTCACCTGGATCAATGAAACCGCATGATGGTTTTGGCTGCAGCATTATCTGTCTTCTTAGTGACAGATAACATTGACTACCAGCAAACCGTTTCAATATTATGAGCACCGTCACTTGCATTTTCTAAGGACTTATCGAATGACCTTTCTGTAGCTCAGGAGATTTGACACTATAAACACTGGAACACAGTACTGACTGTAATCGTCCAGTGTTTTTCAATGAGAACACTTAGGGACATTCAGTGTAGTTTCAAACCTTTTCCAAACATTTTCTCCCTTGTAAGTTAAACATAGTGTTTAACAGATTACTTTTCTCACTAGTTAATCAGATGTTTGGAACTGTTGTGTGCTTGGGAGTTTATGGTTTTGTACTGTTCTGAGTTGGGCAGTGCTCCTGTCATAGTGATGCTAACCTGCCCCTTTATTTTTAGTGTGCTGAAATAGATCTACGAAAGTGACTCGAGTTCGAAAACCTAACACTTATCTTTTGCAGTTTTATGTGCGGCACAATTTATCACATGTTGAGAACAAATAAGAAGAAGAGATTACAGTATCCACGAATTTAAATTGATACTATTGTAAATGAACTCTTACTTATTTTACGCCGCCATCCATTAGTAGTTCTTGTTCTCATTGGTGGCACAATTGGTGCACTAGATTTATCCTGCTTGCAAAAATTATTTCAGATTTATCTTTAGTTCTTTATACATTGTTAATACGGAGATGATAGATAAACTCCAGTGGAAGGCTCTGCAGGAGAGACACTCAGTAGCTCGGTACGGGCTTTTGTTGAAGTTTCGAGAACATACCTTCACCGAAGAGTCAAGCAGTATATTTCTCCCTCCTACGTATATCTCGCGAAGAGACTGTGAGGATAAAATCAGAGAGATTAGAGCCCACACAGAGGCATACCGACAATCCTTCTTTCCACGAACAATACGAGACTGGAATAGAAGGGAGAACCAGTAGAGGTACTCAGGGTACCCTCCGCCACACACCGTCAGGTGGCTTGCGGAGTATGGATGTAGATGTAAATGAAATTTCGTGCGCTGTTGAATTAACTTTGTTTCTATTTGGTAAATTCACATTACATTTAATTTTAGACAGATTTGACCAACATAAGGTTGAACTTAAAACTTGCTACATGTTAGACATAATACATCTCCCCCCAAAACCTTACCCTCAGGAGGTTACATGAAAGATAATAATCAAAACATTAACAAAAGAAGTTCATTTGTACTGTATGACTGTCTAGAAATGTTCCGATAATCTGTAATAGCAGTAATAATAATAATAATAATAATAATAATAATAATAATAATAATAATCCCGTGGAGGCCCGGGAAAAGAATAGGCCTCCGGTATGTTCTGCCAGTCGTAAAAGGCGACGAAAAGAACAAACCACTAATAGGGCTAACCCCCCTTTTAGTGTGATTAGTTGGTTCAGGACAGAACTAAAGAAGCCTCGGACAAGCGCCGTCATGGTCGGGGACGACGCTTGAACCCTATGCCCGCCCACAATGGTAACGACACTGCTAGCCAACTGGAAAATGATTTAAATCCAAATAGAGGTGTTTTGCAGGATATGCTTCCTGCAACCACCCTAGAAGGAAAACAAAGACAGAGGATGAGATGGTCAGATGAAGTTAACCGACACCTCATGTTCTGTTATTACCAAGCAACAAACCTAGGAACCAACACAACTGGATACAGATCACAAGTATACACAACATTTATTACCAGATACCCAGAATTAAAATTATTAACAGAACAACGACTAGCTGATCAGATCCGTGTAATAATAAAAAATAACAGGATACCCCAGTCAGAATTAGATAACATCAAACAACAAGTACAACAAATACTGGAACAAAATAATGTGCAATCAGAAGAAGAAGAAAATACAGTAATGGACTCAAACATCCCAGAGCAAACAAACAAAGAACAACACGCACCAATTAAACAATCAGAGGAAAACGAAATCTTAAGGCAGCCACCAGAACAAGCACAAATAGAACACAAAGTGACACAGATATTAGATATAGAAGAAAAATTTCAGCTAACATATATAGAATACAAAGACACAAATACGGACATTAGACCATTCTTGCATAGACCACCAAATAACCCACAAGTCGAAACAACAATAAAATCTATCAACACAATCATACACAACAAAATAAATGAAAACACAACTATGGAAGAGTTACAACTACTGGTATATATAGGAGCACTCACTACACTAAATATACACACTAGGCAGAGATCAGAACCAACCAACACACAGAAGAAACCCACAAAATCAGCATGGCAACACAGGCTACAGATCAAAATAGAAAAACTGAGAAAAGACATCGGACAGCTAACACAATTTATAAGAAATGAAATCTCAGAAAAAAAACTAAAAAGGTTAGGTAAAATCTCACAACAAGAAGTGACAGAGCAATTAGACGAAAAGAAGCAGAAATTACAAGCATTCGCCAAACGACTCAGAAGATACAAAAAAAGTGAAAATAGAAGGAAACAAAACCAAACATTCAACACAAACCAAAAGAAATTTTACCAGACAATAGATAACACGCACATTGAAATAAACAATCCACCAAACATAACAGACATGGAACACTTCTGGAGCAACATATGGTCAAACCCGGTACAACATAACAGGCATGCACGGTGGATACAAGCAGAAACAGACACATACAAGATGATACCACAAATGCCTGAAGTGACAATTTTGCAACAGGAAGTCACCCAAGCAATTAATTCTACTCACAATTGGAAAGCCCCTGGAAATGATAAAATAGCAAATTTCTGGTTAAAGAAGTTCACCTCAGCACATTCACATCTAACTAAATTATTTAACAGTTACATTGCAGACCCATACACATTCCCTGATACACTTACACATGGAATAACTTATCTGAAACCTAAAGATCAAGCAGACACAGCGAACCCAGCTAAATATCGCCCCATAACATGCCTACCAACAATATACAAAATATTAACCTTAGTCATTACACAGAAATTAATGACACATACAACACAGAACAAAATTATAAATGAAGAACAAAAAGGCTGTTGGAAAGGAGCACGAGGATGTAAAGAGCAACTGATAATAGATGCAGAGGTGACATATCAAGCTAAAACTAAACAGAGGTCGCTACACTACGCATACATCGATTACCAAAAAGGTTTTGATAGTGTACCCCACTCATGGTTACTACAAGTATTGGAAATATATGAAGTAGATCCTAAATTGATACAGTTCCTAAACATAGTAATGAAAAACTGGAAAACCACACTTAATATCCAAATAAATTCAAATAATATCACATCACAGCCAATACAGATTAAGTGTGGAATATACCAAGGAGATTCATTAAGTCCTTTCTGGTTCTGCCTTGCTCTGAACCCACTATCCAACATGCTAAATAATACAAATTATGGTTACAATATTACTGGAACATACCCACACAAAATCACACATTTGCTATACATGGATGATCTAAAACTACTGGCAGCAACAAATCAACAACTCAACCAATTATTAAAGATAACAGAAGTATTTAGCAATGATATAAATATGGCTTTTGGAACAGACAAATGTAAGAAAAATAGCATAGTCAAGGGAAAACACACTAAACAAGAAGATTACATATTGGATAACCACAGCGACTGCATAGAAGCGATGGAAAAAACAGATGCCTATAAATATCTAGGATACAGACAAAAAATAGGAATAGATGATAGAAATATTAAGGAAGAGCTAAAAGAAAAATATAGACAAAGACTAACAAAAATACTGAAAACAGAATTGACAGCAAGAAACAAGACAAAAGCTATAAATACCTATGCTATACCAATATTGACCTACTCATTTGGAGTAGTGAAATGGAGTAACACAGACCTAGAAGCACTCAATACACTTACACAATCACAATGCCACAAATATAGAATACATCACATACATTCAGCAACAGAAAGATTCACGTTAAGCAGAAAGGAAGGAGGAAGGGGATTTATCGACATAAAAAACCTACATTATGGACAGGTAGACAATTTAAGAAAATTCTTTCTAGAACGAGCAGAAACTAGCAAAATACACAAAGCAATCACCCATATAAATACATCGGCTACACCACTACAATTTCATAACCACCTCTACAACCCTTTAGATCACATAACATCGACAGATACAAAGAAAGTAAATTGGAAAAAGAAAACACTACATGGCAAGCACCCGTATCATCTAACACAGCCACACATCGATCAAGACGCATCCAACACATGGCTAAGAAGAGGCAATATATACAGTGAGACAGAAGGATTCATGATTGCAATACAGGATCAAACAATAAACACCAGATATTACAGCAAGCATATTATTAAAGATCCCAATACCACAACAGATAAATGCAGACTTTGCAAACAACAAATAGAAACAGTAGATCACATCACAAGCGGATGTACAATACTAGCAAATACAGAATACCCCAGAAGACATGACAACGTCGCAAAAATAATACATCAACAGCTTGCCTTACAACATAAACTTGTAAAACAACACGTTCCTACATACAAGTATACACCACAAAATGTACTGGAGAATGATGAATACAAATTATACTGGAACAGAACCATTATAACAGATAAAACAACGCCACATAACAAACCTGACATCATACTCACCAATAAAAAGAAGAAATTAACACAACTAATTGAAATATCCATACCAAATACAGCAAATATACAGAAGAAAACAGGAGAAAAAATTGAAAAATACATCCAACTGGCTGAGGAAGTCAAGGACATGTGGCATCAGGATAAAGTTGACATTATACCAATTATAATTTCAACTACAGGAGTCATACCACACAATATCCACCAGTACATCAATGCAATACAGCTACATCCAAACTTATATATACAACTTCAGAAATCCGTAATTATTGATACATGTTCAATTACCCGAAAGTTCCTAAACGCAATGTAACATATACCGTACAGTTAAAAGGAAGTGACGCTTGATCAAGGTCCGCGTGACTTTCATTCTGAACCAGACCTAAGGTCTGAGAAAGGAAAGATAATAATAATAATAACCAGACATAATGTCTGAGAAAGGAAAGAAAGAAAGAAATAATAATAATAATAAGTTAAACAAAGAAACTATAAAGTCTTCATAATATTCTTGAACTATAACCACTTGGGTGCAGGTGGACTCTACAAATGCATTTCAAATAGATACCTTTGTGTACATGATGTAAATGATACTAAAATTATAGCTATAGCTGTAAAAAAAATTAAGTGAGAAGTGTTAATGTATGTATGTGTTGTATATTAAAATCGTGTATCACATTGTTTACTAAACACTGACCACTTTCATCGCAGGTTCTGTGAATATTATTGCAAATGTAATCATTTTTTACCTCCAGAAACCCTATTCAATCCTGACATCTGTGACTGTGATAGTTCTAACTCTCACATCCCTTCAATAAATTTAAAATAATAATTTTAAATATAGTTTATTAAAAATTTTTCTTTCAAAAATTCAGTGTCGATCACACCACGTATGCTTCAAGAACATAGGTGACCGGTTTCGGTCATATCACATGAGCATCATCAGACCTGTAATTTAATTTAGAAAGTAATGGAAACCTTACTAGATTGACAATAAAATATGACAGAATGCTTCTAAGGATAAAATACGATAAGACTTGTTATACCCGTGGCAACCTTTGAAGATGGTAGATGGAGCACTCTTCTCAGCTGCTGTGATGTTGACTGGTGCCAGCAAGTAACGGGCATACGCTTAAATACGAAGATGCTCCGCCTACCTCTTCTCCCTCTACCTCACATCAACCAATCAGTGTAAAACGGGTTCACATAATCGTCAAAACGTAAAAAAATGAAGTACAATAATAACATAAAAATAGTTATGTATAAAATATCTCTTTACAACCATGGAGCTACTTAAATATTGTATAAAATATCAATTAAAAGCTTTAAAAATAACTGTACAGATGATGTATACTAATTGTGCCCTCTATGGGCTAAGGTGGTAATACCACAACGGTTTCAAAGTCAACGATGTTGTGAAGGTCTTTGGAATTGTGGCATCATATTGATATGTGAGTTGTGACTTGACTGCAAGTATACACCTCTGCTAGATTAAGTCTGTCTGTCTTATATTAACATTATTCAAAGATTGCCACGGGTATAACAAGTCTTATTGTATTTTATCCTTATAAGCATTTTGTCATATTTTATTGTCAATCTGGTAAGGTTTCTATTACTTTCTAAATTAAATTACAGGTCTGATGATGGTCATGTGATATAACCGAAACCAGTCACCTATGTTCTTGAAGCATACGTGGTGTGATCGAGACTGAATTTTTGAAAGAAAAATAAAAAAAAAAAAAAATTTATCACTGTTCCAAAAAGTTTATTCAAATTGTTCATAGTTTATTAAGTTATTTGTAAATTATGATCTATGACATAGCACAACGTGCTAGCAAAGGCAATAGGAATATCAAATAATGAAAAATTGTAATACTTAAGTTATTTGCAGGTTATATTTGTCCAGATTCCCCCCCCCCCCCCTCCCCCCCCCCCCCCTCCATCCTCCAAGTAATGTGATACTGATACTCGTAACTCCAGTTTATTTCACAAAATATGCAAAGCAAAAACTTACCAAATTAGTCCCTACATAACCAATCCCACATAACCTCCATCCCACGTGAGACACGATCAGTTCGGCTCCTCTGTCGAGGCACGTACCGATCTCCCATCGCTGCAACCCACGAAGTCCTATCGGTCGCGCCGCACCGTCGGCTTCCGTTGCGAGCATAGAATCTGGTGCTGTTTCTGCAGAAAATCGGTAGAGTGAACAAAGGATTTCTGCGAATAGGAGGACAGGTCCGAGATCGTCTGAGCCATCACAGGCGAGAAAATTATTTTCTTTTTCCTTCTTTCTTTCCCTTTTTTAAAAAAAAAATGTTCTAGAGTGTATATAGAATAGTGTTGAATAGTGCCATTCCTAATATTGTGTAAGAAACCTTTCGGCATTCAAAACAACATCCAGTCCTCTCGGACCGGATAAATATTCACCACGTACAGTTTT
Source organism: Schistocerca serialis cubense (assembly GCF_023864345.2). Classification (NCBI taxonomy): domain Eukaryota; kingdom Metazoa; phylum Arthropoda; class Insecta; order Orthoptera; family Acrididae; genus Schistocerca; species Schistocerca serialis. Next base: position 167,386,724 of record NC_064649.1, read on the forward strand.
CAAGGTAATCTTACACCCGTCTTCCCGCAAAATAGTGGCAAGTTCAGGTAACAGTGAGGAGGTGGCTAGCGTTTGGGCTCCCTTCTCCCTAACATTGAAATCTGGTGACTGTGGGGCCATGGGAGATGTAAAACTTCACATCGTGCCCACAAAATCGGTCCCGGATGTGGAAGGAATGTGAATGTGGCCTCTGTCGTCTTGCGACACAGTGTCGCCACTGGGGAACAAACATTGTACAGTACGGTGCACCTGATTGGTTAAAATTGTCACACAATCCTCACAATTAATGCTACCTCGCAGAGTGACCATGGGGCCCGTGGACTACCACGGTACGGCTCACCGAATTGTCTACGAACCTCGGCCGCGTTTCGCTCTTTGGACGTAAATGCGGCCAGAAGTTTAAACCGGTGTGAAACGCCTCTCGTCCGACCGAATGACTTCCTTCGGTTGCTTCGTAGTGCACGAGGCCTCCCGTTATGAGCATTTGCATCACCGTTACACGGTTTTGTAACTCCAGCTCGTCCTGCAAGTCCCTTCTTACAGAGCTCCCTTCGCGTGCCACTTTAGTCCTGACAAGGTTTGCTTGTGCGGCAATCGGTTCTGCGGTGACTACAAAAGCTGTCGCCGTCTTATTTTTTGTCACAATTCTCTTCGACGAGCACCTGTCGCGGTCACTTGACACTCACTCCCGTCTCTGCTGCAACTTATCGGACAGTATTCCTCCAGTTTCCCATTGTGAAATATAAATCTTTGATTCGGTGCCTTTTGAAACGCCAAACATTTCGGCTACCTCGGCTATGACCACACTCTATTGCTTCTCGGACCACAAATAAATTAGAAGGTAATGGTCACTGTGATACTGGAATTTTAATGAAAGTGATTTATGGTAATCACATAATTATTCTGATATTATCAGACATATCCATCCTTCCGTGGACTGGTGACCTCAGTAGTTACATCCCATAGTGCTCAGAGCCATCCTTCCACAACAAATTGATAGTTTCAGAATTTCGTGCATATTTAATGTATGGGGAGCAATTTGCATTTTATATTTACATTCTTGCTTAACATTTAATCGACCTATTATTTTGGTGATTTGATTTCTAATTTTCTCAGCTGTTGCACTCTGTGATCGGAATATAGTTGTGTTAATTCATTTGTACAGGCTAGTTGTAACGGTCTTTACGGCCTGGCCGACGTGAGCATAAAACACTACGAAAAAGTTTGTGATCGATGAAACCCAAATTGGGCACCGTATTGTCACTGTAGGGTTCCCCGAGAGAACGAGAACGTACTCTGTGGAAATGATTCCGGTGGGTGCAAACTGTAAAGAGTTCTTGATTGACTGCTTTCTGCTCGATTTGAGACCTCGGACCCATTGTAACACTTATTCTCATTTATTGACTTTTCTTTTAACTAAAATGTAGATGGAAAATTATCAGATGTAGAAGCAATTACAGGTGTGCACCGGGAAAGTATTTTCGAACTCTTGCTGTTCATGTTGTATATCAGTGACCTTGTGGACAAAATTAATAGTAGGTAGCCTCAGACTTTTTGCACGTGACACAGTTACCAATAATGAAGTACTGTCTGATAGAGGAAGCATAAATATTTGTGCCAATCTTTATATGATTTCAAAATGGTGCAGATATTGGCAACTTGTTTTAAATTTCAGAAATGTAAAGCTGAGCACTTCACAAAACAAAAAAGTAGTGTCCTACGACCGTAATATCGGTGAGTTACAGTTCGAATCGCCCGACGCATACAAATACCCGGGTGTAACACTTAGTAGGCACACGAAGTGGAACGATCGCGTAGCCTCAGTCGTGGGTAAAGCAGTCGGTAGACTTTGATTTATTGGTCAAATACTAGGGAAGTGTAATCAGTGTACAAAGGAGATTGCTTGCAAATCACTCCTGCAACCCATTCTAGAATGTTGTTAGAGTGTGTGGCATGTGAACCAAATAAGAGTAGCAGAATATACTGAATGTATACAGAGAAGGGCAGCACAAATGGACAGAGGTTTGTTTGATCCGTGGGAGAGTGTCAGAGAGATGCTGAAGAAATTGACGTGGCTGACTCGTGAAGATGGACTTAAACTATCCTGGGAAAGCCTACGTACAAAGCTTAAAGAACCAGAATTAAATGACGACGCTAGTAATATATTTGGCCCCCTACGTATCACTCACGTAGGGATCGTGAGGACAAAATTAGATTAATTACAGCACACAGAGAGGTATTTAAACCACCATTCTTCTCACACTCCGTATATGACTGGAAAGGGAAGAAATTGTAATAACTTATTCAGTGGGCCATACCGTCTGCCACGTACTTAGGTTGTCTGCAGAGAGTGTAGATAAGCAGGGAGTGGGATAGAGTTGTAGAGGTTTCTGGTATTATTCAGTCTGAACATCAAGCAAGCTGTGATGGAAACAAAGTATAGATTTGGACAGTGACTTAAGGTTCAGGGACAGATAATAAAAACTTAACAATTTGCTGATGACATTGTAATTCTGTTCGAGGTGGCAAAGGACTTGAGAGAACAGGTGAACAGTGTCGTTACCACCTCCATAAAACGTTTTAAGATGAATATTGACAAAAGTAAAAATAAAGGTTAATGGAATGTAGTCTATTTAAATCAATTTACTCTGATAGAACTGGATTAGGAAATGAGGCACTGAAAGCAGATGATCAGTTTTGCTGCATGGGTAGCAAAATAACTGATAATGGTTAAAGAAGAGAGGGTATAAAATGAAAGATGTCAACAGTGGGAAAGCGTAAGATACGGAACTTGGACAAGAAGCGAATGTGGTGCTACAGAAGATGAGATTGGTATATTGAATAACTAATGAGGAAGTACTGAATCAGATAGGGGAAAAAGAACTTTGTAGTACATGACTGGAAGAAGGGATCGGTTGACAGGACATTTTCTCAGGCACGAAGGGACTACCAATTTAGTACTGTACGGAAGCGTGAGGGGTAAAAATTGTAGAGGGATACCGAGAGATGAATTCAGTATGCAGATTTGGTAGTGCTGCAGTAGTTATTCAGAGATAGAGGCTTGCACAGGATAGAGTAGTGTGGAGAGCTGCATCAAACCAGTCTTTATACTGAAGACCACATCATCATCATCTACTACTACTACTACTACTACTACCACTACTACTACTAAGCCAGATTTGCTTTCTTAAAGGGTAGTGTCCAGCACAGCATCGATTTGATCGTGTGCTACCAGTTGTCCATTTCCCCTCTCAGAAAGCCCAAGTGCAACTGCAGTTGCTTTGTGTGTCTTATGGTCTTATACCTGTTCTTTCAAGATTTTTCTTGACATCTGTGCACTGAGATGTTCCTTCTTCAGTTTTGAATCAGTAATGTTGATGGCGAATTGCATTTATTTTGAGTCATTCATTCTAATTTTAGAATATACAAAGTTTCACAACTGGAGCGGTCAGTATTCAGGGAAATGACAGGAAGGATCATTCAAAGCAAAAAAACTCTATTAAACATTGGCTCTAAAACACATACCTTAAGAGCTTTGATCAGTAGAAAAGATGAATTTCTCAGTAATGAAGATGGAGTGCTCATAGCTCTTAAAGTATGGAATTGAGAGCCCATGTTTACTAGATTTTTTTGTGCTTCGAATGATCGTTCCTATTGTATCCCTGAATATTGATCACTTGTCCTGGGACATCTTGTATTTCTTGTTGAAATATCTTGAATATAGATCCATTTTTATAGTTTGGAGCCAGTGTTGTGTGTCAGATCTTTCTCTCTTTTCTTTGGTTTCTGCTAGTAAACAACTCTGAGAGAAGACAAGACCTCAGACGTGTACACACACACTGGTTTTATGACAGAGTTCTAATAATGAATTTTGATATTTATGAAAAAGTATTTTTTGTTGAGAATGTCTTTGGGCCTTTGCCGTGATCCATTCACTAGATACAAGGCGTGTTCAGTAAGTAAGTGTACTGTGACCATAATGGGCTGGTTCACTCCTCCTCCTGCTCCTCCCCCCACCACCACCACCACCCGCCCAAAAAAAAAAGATATTTGCAAGCTGGTTTGTTCAGCGGGACTCAGTTTGTGTATGGTGTTGTGCTATCTGGTTCAGTAAGTCATTTTAATACTTCTACTTCTCGTTTCATATTTGCTTTCCTATTTCTGTTTGCTTTGTTTTACATATATCACATTTTTTTTTTTTTGAGCACATAAATGGTTCATGAGTGTCTGATTAGTTTAGTTGTTATACAGCCACATGTCATGTTTGTTTCTCTCTCTCTCTCTCTCTCTCTCAAGTAATTTACTTTCTGGGTAGGCATTGAAACTTTGTTAATTGAAGATTACAGTTATTAACTAATTCAGTGAACTCATTCTTAGTTTTATTCATCATCTAACATTACTTCACTTCCCATCAAAGATATCCATTAAATCGTCCATTGAGATTGTCATGTGGTATTTTGGGTCTTTTATCATTCGTGTATCCACATACCTGAGAATTTATCAGTGTCCATTAAATAAGCCCCATGTGAGTTCTTCATGTGGTATTTTGTGTCTTTATCATTCATGTATCCATATACCTGAGAATTTAACAGTTTTCAAAAGCCTTTTTATTTTTATTATTTGTTGAGGCATAGTTGTTAATAAATGTGTGCAATTTATTTCCGCATCACACAGTGTGCAATTAGTGTCTCATTCACCCAGGAGTTCTGCAGTTGGAGTTCCAATGTTGTTGTTGTTAAGAATAAAGTAAGGGACCCTAAAGCGAGTGAACAATTAGTTGAAAAATGGGATACTATTTGGCCAAACAAATGGCAGTGTCCATATATACCAAACTCAAATACTAATTTACTGTTGTCGAATAAAAAGCTGTGCTGTCAGTGGAATATCTCACCAGTGAATCATAGAAATACTGTCGAAACAATTCAGACAAAAGAAGGAAGAGATTGAAGAGGCTCTTTTATGTTTTCTATCAAAACTGAGAGCAGAGGAGAAGGAATCAGTGTGTAACTGTGCTAAACATGCCGTTCATATTAGGATGATTACTTCCTATGACAGTGTGATGTGAGAGCACTCAGAGGTGTCCAATGAATGTTTGCTTACTTTCTGAAACAAAGTCAAATAGTCTGGTTCAGAGAAATGGAAAAAAGTTGAAAGAGTTGGTTATCTCATACTGTGAAAGCTGCTTCATATGTCACCTTATAGAGAAGAAATACAGCAAATAACATTTTCGAACGAAACTCTGAGGAAAGGACAAGTGGTTGTGAGACAATGAAAGCAAGCTCACCAAAGAATAACAGGGGAATATAGGGCTGTTGATATATCTCGAAGAAAAACAGAATTTGAAATAATATGGTCTTTGCCAGAGGAAACTGTAAGAAAATTTGTAAACAGGGGTGCATTTGGAGGTGTTTGTTTTTGTTGTGATACTTTCTGCATTACAAAAATATATGTATGTCAGTTGAGACTTCGTTTTCTCCAGTTATTGTGTGGGTTATGACTTTATTGTTTAAATATAATTAGAACAATAGTAAAAACTATACTTAACTTGCATGTTAAATAAACTAGTTGTGGAGTCTTTAACTCAAAGAAATAACCTAATTAAAACTTCAGATTTCTGCACTTATTCATTGCAAGTGTCACAGTTAATTTCACATTTCTCTCCAGTCACTAATTCTAATATGCACACATTAAAGGCCAATTTGCTCCATTATGAAACTCAACAAGTATTACCAACTAAAATCTGTTTTGAAGTAATTCACGTGGTTGCAGCTGCATTTGTTTGTTAAACTTTGACAGTTACCTTACTCTTTTCTCTGTCACAACTTGACATAATTAAGCTCCTATAGTCCAAATAATGTCACAGCAGCTTGCTATTACATACTTCTTGACTTTTTAGTAAGCATAATTACAATCATAATGTTTTGTTAAGCTTTCCCTTCTGTTGGCAAAATTACCAGAACTCCCACACTTAGGTCTCGCACTTCTCTATTTAACATTTTTCTTACTTACTGAGAGCTTTATCATTGTCTTAAATGTGAACATTGATTAATGTGTTAAAATTTTTCAGCAAATATGACTTTTACAAAACTGATTTTTTTTTTTTTTTTTTTTTTTTTTTTTTTTTTTTTTTTTTTTTTTTTTTTTTTTTTTTTGGGAGTGGGGGGGGGGGGGGGGGGAGAGTTTTAAAATTTAAGTGACATTAATAATGTTGTTGTTGTTGTTGTTGTGGTCTTCAGTCCTGAGACTGGTTTGATGCAGCTCTCCATGCTACTCTATCCTGTGCAAGCTTTTTCATCTCCCAGTACCTACTGCAACCTACATCCTTCTGAATCTGCTTAGTGTATTCATCTCTTGGTCTCCCTCTACGATTTTTACCCTCCACGCTGCCCTCCAATACTAAATTGGTGATCCTTTGATGCCTCAGAACATGTCCTACCAACCGATCCCTTCTTCTGGTCAAGTTGTGCCACAAACTTCTCTTCTCCCCAATCCTATTCAATACTTCCTCATTAGTTATGTGATCTACCCATCTAATCTTCAGCATTCTTCTGTAGCACCACATTTCGAAAGCTTCTATTCTCTTCTTGTCCAAACTATTTATCGTCCATGTTTCACTTCCATACATGGCTACACTCCATACGAATACTTTCAGAAATGACTTCCTGACACTTAAATCAATACTGGATGTTAACAAATTTCTCTTCTTCAGAAACGCTTTCCTTGCCATTGCCAGCCTACATTTTATATCCTCTCTACTTCGACCATCATCAGTTATTTTGCTCCCCAAATAGCAAAACTCCTTTACTACTTTAAGTGCCTCATTTCCTAATCTAATTCCCTCAGCATCACCCGACTTAATTAGACTACATTCCATTATCCTTGTTTTGCTTTTGTTGATGTTCATCTTATATCCTCCTTTCAAGGCACTGTCCATTCCATTCAACTGCTCTTCCAAGTCCTTTGCTGTCTCTGACAGAATTACAATGTTATCGGCGAACCTCAAAGTTTTTATTTCTTCTCCATGAATTTTAATACCTACTCCGAATTTTTCTTTTGTTTCCTTTACTGCTTGCTCAATATACAGATTGAACAACATCGGGGAGAGGCTACAACCCTGTCTTACTCCCTTCCCAACCACTGCTTCCCTTTCATGTCCCTCGACTCTTATAACTGCCATCTGGTTTCTATAAAAATTGTAAATAGCCTTTCGCTCCCTGTATTTTACCCTTGCCACCTTTAGAATTTGAAAGAGAGTATTCCAGTCAACATTGTCAAAAGCTTTCTCTAAATCTACAAATGCTAGAAACGTAGGTTTGCCTTTCCTTAATCTTTCTTCTAAGATAAGTCGTAAGGTCAGTATTGCCTCACGTGTTCCAGTGTTTCTACGGAATCCAAACTGATCTTCCCCGAGGTTGGCTTCTACTAGTTTTTCCATTCGTCTGTAAAGAATTCGTGTTAGTATTTTGCAGCTGTGACTTATTAAGCTGATAGTTCGGTAATTTTCACATCTGTCAACACCTGCTTTCTTTGGGATTGGAATTATTATATTCTTCTTGAAGTCTGAGGGTATTTCGCCTGTTTCATACCATGGTAGAGTGTTGTCAGGACTGGCTCTCCCACGGCCGTCAGTAGTTCCAATGGAATATTGTCTACTCCGGGGGCCTTGTTTCGACTCAGGTTTTTCAGTGCTCTGTCAAACTCTTCACGCAGTATCATATCTCCCATTTCATCTTCATCTACATCCTCTTCCATTTCCATAATATTGTCCTCAAGTACATCGCCCTTGTATAGACGCTCTATATACTCCTTCCACCTTTCTGCTTTCCCTTCTTTGCTTAGAACTGGGTTTCCATCCATTAATAATGCACACCTCGATATTTGCAGATTATGGATTGACGTTACTAGTTTGTCTACTTACTGATTTGAGGTTATAAATGGAAGAAAAATTACAAAAAAGTAATCGAAACTGAGGCATATCTATACAAAAGAACTAAAAGACAGTGCAAATGTTAAAAGATAAATAGCAAATATGAAATATAAAAGGTGCACCTCAAACCTTTGGGTGATTGGTCTCGAAAAATAAAGGAAATAAGGGCTAAAAACAAAATACCTTTAGTTTTCTTCAGTGTGATCACTATTAGTAGCAACATGCATCCGACATCTGTTGTAAAGCTGTCAAAAACTGTCGGTAAACATTTCTCGTTTAATTGCTTGAAGTACTGCGATCACACGTCGTCGCACGGACACAGTGTTTCCTCGTCAACTTTATCGCTCGACAAGAGGTGACTGTTGTCGAATATTCTCCAGATTTGCACGAGTCAGAGTTTTTCTTGTGTCTCCACCTTATATTAGCCCTGAAAGCCTCGCACTTCACAGGCATTACGTGTAACCGTGGTGCTTCAGACGATTCCAGAAAAGCCTTTTCTGGCAGTTTCCAACAGCTTTACAACTGATGACACAAGTGTGTCGAAGCTAATGGCAATTCCTTTGAGGGCCAGTAAAGGTATTTTGTTTGTAGATCTCGTTTCCTTTATTTTAAGAGATCGTGCACTGAATGAATGTTTCAGACTTATCTTGTAGACGGGTGTCAGGTTGTATACTATACATTCCAGCCACATTAATGTGACCACAGCCTATGTCCGATGTCGACACTCGCAGATGGCAGACAGCAGTGTTAGACTCGGAGGGTAAATATAGCACATCGGGTTGACGCAGAAAACTGCAGCTGTCGACATAATGCGGAAACAGAGATTTCGAAAGGTCACGATCGTCGGCTTTCGGGGTAAAGGTGGTAGCATTTCCGAAATGACTAAGTTTATAAACCAGTGTGCTGCCTCGTATGTCGTGTATTATGCCAAAATTGAAGAGTCCAAAAGTGACAGAGACACAACTGTGGTGCACTGCAGGCCACCGACGACAGGGGTGAATGACAGCTGTGGAGATGTGTACGGGTGAATAGACATGCAGCTGTCGATCACCCAGATGAACTGAGGGGTTACCGGCAGTGTCTCCCCGGTGACCGTTCGGTGAGCATTGCTGCGTACGGGCCTGCACAGCAGGCACCTGGTTCGTGCACTGGTGCTAACTGCTGTGAAGGTTGGAATTTGCACACCACTACCGCAAGTGGGTGCCCACAGAGTAGCTGTAGGTGACCTTTCCGGGTGAATCGTGTTTTACGATCTGTCGGAGAGACGGTCGTTGGCGAGTACAGTGTGAAATGACTAAAAGCGAAGGAGCCCGGGCGGGAGGAGGGAGCGTTACGGTCTGTGGAATGTTTTCCTAACGTTCCCTGGGTGATCTCGTCACTATCGGAGGCACAGTGGATCGACACAGCTGTGTACCTATCTGTGGGGACTGTGTGCACCCCAACGTGTAGTTTGTTTTTCCTCGGCACGGTGACATCTACCGGTAGGAAAATGGACGTGTCGCACAGCTTGCAGTGCACGCGTGTGTTTTTAAGACACCACAATGAGCTTGCCGTTCTGCCCTGGTCACCGAACTTGCCGAATTTGAGCCTGCCGTGTCGATCTGGCTCTTTGCGCCACGGATTCTCGACCGAGAAACCTAGTGCGGATGGCCACGGCCCTGGAGTAGACTTGGCCTCTCGTCGAATCTCTTCCTGTGTGTCCGTACTGCAAAAGGTGGTTTTTCGGGCTTTTGACAGGTGGTCGCATTAATACGACTGGATGTGTCTAGTTGTGTGCACTGTGTTCTCTAATACTGCATAACATTGGCTGTTACTTTACAATGTTTTGAAGGGCAGCTGTAAAGCAGGGGGGGGCCGAGAATTAGACAGTTCATTATTATTTTAATGGTGAGATAATTGTTAATAATTACTGGTGTCATTCCTAAAACTCGGCACTTCGAAGGAAATGTGTAGTCATTTCAAAAAGTGCCACTGAGGTGTATCTCGTTATGTCGTTCTGCAGGCTTCACCAACTTCGACCTGCTGGGCGACTTCGGGAAGATCCGGTGGCTGGGCAACATGGAGATCGTGCTTCTGTACAACGTGGGTTTTGGCGGCTGCGCCGCACTGTGCCTCGCCAACAGGTTCACGGCGAAGGTCCGGCAGGAGCTCTGGTCGTGGTAGGTGGCTGCCGTGCTGGCGAGGGGGTCTGCCGCAAACACCGAATGAAATATTGAGTCTTTATCGTTCCGTACAACTGCCCTTTTGTCTTCAATTAACTGTGGAGACTTTCACATTTTGCTGCCTACACGTAGATCTAATCTGCATCTGCACAATTACTCTGCAATTCACACTTATGTGAACCACCTTTAAACTTATTTCTGTACTGTTCCACTCAAGAATAGCGTGCCAGCGAATGAACACTTAACACTTAACGCTTTCCGTGCACGCTGTTTTATCGCAATGATCATTCCTCCATACCACACAGCAGTATTGCAGAAGAGGAAGGACAAGGATAATGTAGGCAGCCTCTTTAGTAAACTTATTGCATCTTTTAAGTGTTCTGCCAATAAAACAGAATCTTGGTTTCACCTTCCCCACACCATTTTCTGTGCGGTTGTTCCAGTTTTAAGTTGTTCACAATTATAATCCCTAGGTATTTAGTTGCATTGATAGCCTTTAAATGTGTGAAATTTAACAGACTCCTAGTTCTCATGTCGATGACCTCACACTTGACCTTTGCAACTCACTCCCACTTTTTGCACCGTACAGATATCTTGTCTAAATCATTTTGCAATTCGCTTTGATCTTTTGATGAGTTTAATGGATGACAAATGACAGTAACAACTGAAAAAAATCTTAGAGGTATGCTCAGATTGGCTCGCACGTAATTCATG